>NC_088876.1:14287863-14587863 GCF_032884065.1 Artemia franciscana
AAAGCTCATCCCCTGAAACTACCTTCCCCGCTGATAATTTTTTCCATGGAAATCTCTCTTCAGCCAAAAATGTCGGTATGCATCCCAATAAGAAATACTATGCGTAAGCAATAAGTAAGTTTTATAAATTACAGCCAATTTCCCAGGGGCTTTGGGGAGGGGGTCATGTCATCCCCAAATGCATAGAAATTGGACTTTTCGACTATGATGAACAAAATGGCTGTGTCAAAATTTGGATCGTATAATTTTAGGGAAAAAAGGGCCCTCAAATCTTTTTAGTCAGGTAAAAAAGGGATCGAGATAATTTTCGTTTCAGAGAGCCCTCTCCTAATATTTTGGAACCATTGGTTCGTTACGATTGCAAAAAATGAAAAAAAGCAAATAAAAAAACAACACGCCTCCGTGATCTTTCTTCTTGCCAAAAAAAAAAAATCACAAGATTCCACATTTACTCAGATGGGAGCTTGAAACTTTCACAGTATGGTTCTCTGATGTGCTGAATCTGATGATGTGATTTTCATCGAGATTCCTTGACTTTTTTGGGGTATTTTATCCCTTTTTCCAAAATCAGGCAAATATTCTCAGGTGTGGTTTTTGACGGGTAACACTAAACTTAATGAATCTTGTATATTTGGAAACTGCATAAAAAGCCAGGAGGCATTTTTTAACTACAGCTGTAGTAGTCAATGTATTGTGTCACTTTTTTCGGTAAAATTCTAGTTAATTGACTTCTTGCTATCTCGGAAAGGGTTTAGGTTAGGGAAATGAAACTTTCAGGGATGGGTCTACAGGCTAAAGTATGTCCTGGGAAGGTATTTTGAAGTACATACCTCCACTGCTTCTCCCTCTAGAGGGCCCTGAAATTTGCCAACATGACAGGTCTATACCTATTGAAATTTTGACAAAACAACATTTACCCTAATTTTCAGTTACTAGTTGCTTTTTCAGTGCCTTTGGTTCTGAAAATGCAATTCCTGTTATTTGAGTAGAATTTTGAGCCATTTCAATGGTTTTTTTTTTCAAAATTTAGGAAATATATTTGCATATCTTTAAAACCTTATAAAATGGAATTGAGCAAAGTTGTGAAGCTGGAAACAATTTTGTTGTACTTCAATGAAGCAGAAGATCTATTTTGCAAGGTTTCACTTTTATAGCACATATTTTTAAAGGTCATCAAAGGTCAGGGTCTTCTAGAGGGAGAAGGGGTAGAGATAGTTGCTTCAAAATACCTTCCCAGGATATACTTTAGTCTGTAGATTCATTCCTGAAAGTTTCATTTTCCTAACCTAAACCCTTTCTGAGATAGCAAGAAGTCAATTGACTAGAATTTTACCCTTTTTTCTTTTGGAGACTCTGGTTTGTTTGCCTTAAACTTTGGCAGCTAATGTTTTTTAAGGGTTATGCTAGACTCTTAGTAGTTACGAAATTTATATTCGCGACTCGAATTTTGAATTGAGCTTTGAATAGGACATTGTCTTTACGGCACTTTAGTGCGCTTGCGAATATCCAATGCAATCAAGTTGACTTTAAAAAAAAACTTTTTTTGGAATATTTTTTTCGAATTGCCCTGTTAAAGATCTTCGTTACGAAAATATGAAGAAGCTAAACATAAGGCGTGCCATGCTGAACTTGGAAATTGTGCTTGTAGAATTTGAATGTTTTCGTGAGCTTCCATCATTGTAACCAAGCAATAGAGACCGTCAGTGTTGGCCTTACAGTCATTCGCTAAATCACTTATTTCTCCTGTTTGGTTAAAGTATAAGGTGACCAAATCACTTGTAATCTCAAAAGCCGAGGAAATTGTGTGGCCGCTAGGTTGAGTAAAGAGCAAGTTTTATAAGATATCGCCAGAAAGGCTCTTTAATATTTGTTTGTTGGTTTTTTTTTTGCACCACCCGTCTTCTTCTATCTCCCAATTTGGAGTTTTTTCACCTATTCTAATCCGATCTCTGTTTCTTCTTTTTTTTGCTAGCATATTCTTGAGGTGCCAATGTGGACTTGGAATCGTTATGTATTGAGGAGGCAAGGAGTTTTCTTTTTATTTTTTCTTTAATGGATCAGAATGAGTGAATAGCTTTAACAAGCTTTAATAAGCTAATATAATGATAATAATATATATATATATATATATATATATATATATATATATATATATATATATATATATATATATATATATAGTAATAAGCTAATATAATAAATAATATGATAATTATAATAATGAATAATAATTATTATTAGCTTTCATGAGCTTAATAGATTGATATTTTCATAAGGAATTACTAGAATAGATTTCATAAGGAGAAAATACTGTGGCCTTTTCTCCTAATGATGTAGTTCTAGAATTAAATTGTGCGATCTCTTAACTTGATCTTCGACTACTTCTCTTAGTACATTCAATTTTGTAAAGAGGGTAGAAATACGTTATTACTATTATCAGTAGCCTTATATTTACGTGGTTTCTTTTGTGCTTGCGGCCCCCTTTTAGTTACGAGATCCGTCTTATCATTTAAAATCTCAAGGAGGGGAGAAATCATCCATCTAGAATAAATATGAGATTCATTGCGGATTCCTGACTTCATGCTTAAGTAATATATAAATTTATGTGTTTTGTGTTGACATTCTTGAATGAGTATTTTTTTGCATTCCCAATCATTTGGACTCGTTGTGTCTATTTCCTTTGTTTTGGAAAGTCTAATATAGAATTACTATTCAGCGCACTAGAATGACTGAAATTTGGTATTTTTAGTAATGCCACTGGCAGCATACACACTTTATGGTCTTCTTGCTCCTTTAAGAGTAGATGATGAGAGTAATCATGAACCTGACGTTTTTAAATCGAGTAAGTTCCTGTGATTGAGTGTGAATTGTCTTGTTGGTTGTCCTTAAATGTACTTCAGTTTAATGATGTAAATTTGATTGTAATCCCTTTAACAACGTATATTTTAAAATTTTAATAGTGAGATAGATAAAAAGAATTAAATCTGGACAAGCATTGGAACTGTTTTTCAGTTAAGATTCAGAGTTTCTAAGCAATTGATAAGGTAAAAACCTTGTCCGGATGTTTCATCTTTTAACTTATTATAATCTTGTTTGTGTGTGTGTGTGTAATACTGGTCTTTTGAGCTTGATTGGATTAAAAATCTTGTCAATTGTAAAACGTGCGGCACATTGTAGTCATACTCTGTATGTGGACCACAGTAGAGATATCTAGATATCCCTAAATATGTAAATATTTAGGGATATCTCTACTGTGATGTAGACTTAATATTTTAAGTATAGTATCCTATATAACTGTAATTACAAAAACATGTGTACAGATTTGAAGGGAAGTAAAAAATTTGTCCAAGATGAACATCTGCGTCGTCCTTAAAACGATACCTTAAATATTTTTAGTTTTTGAACTGGCATCTTCTTGAAACTGACATTTTTGAAAACTAAGAAGAAGAAACCTGCACAGGAATTTAAGCAAATTGTTAATTGGATTCGAAACTTGCATAATACCACCCTTTTTCTTGCCTTCCACGGAAGGTGGAACGAGTCCAAACTCACAAGAGGCACAATTAAGACACTATCTTTCTTCCCCACTGGGTCTGATTGTTCTCCGAAAACCCCTGCTGAAAATGATTATTCTACTAGAGATTGTGGTCGCCATTCCTCATTCCTCATGGAGATTGAATTGGCACGTGACTTGGAAAAGTGAAAAATAGTACATAAAATGTTACTTCCAACTTTGGATAGTTGAGCTTTTACAAGGCCTTATGTATGTTGTTCTGTTGGCATATGCGTCGAGACGCTTGTTTCATATTTCCCCATAGTTTGGAGTGGGTCTTTATCCTCAAAAGGCATAGCTAGAGTGTTGGCTTTTACTTCCCGCCAAGTTTCATTAAGATCCGACACCCTCATCTGGAAAGTTTCCTGATGAAAGGAGTTTTAGGACTCCTTCTCCTACATCTGTCGAATACAAACTCTTAAAAGGCAGAAATAATATACTTAATATTTCTTCCGATCAGATTTTTTATTTTTTTTTTTAGATCTGATAGCCCCTTTTGGTAGATGTTGCGATGGAACAAATATATATGAGTCGCTCTGCCAGGAAGGTTAGATCGAGTCCAGATTTCCAAAAGACATGACTTGTATATCATCCCTAACTTCCTACAAAGTTTCGTTGAGATTCGGCCATCTTTTCTGTCTAGTGTCCCGAAGACTTGATTTATGGACCCTGCCTCTTCCCATCACTGAAGATGGACTCTACCAGGACAGAAAAAGTAAAAAAAAAATTACCCTTTCAATACATAAGGTTCCATTTTCATTCAAGAATCCCCTTTGCTAGAAGTTCAGAGGACAATTTTATCCCATCCCCCTCCCTCTACAGAGACTAAATGAGACATGTACTGATAAAAAGTAAAGATAAGCCGCTTATTCTTATTTTCTACAGAGATTAGTTGAAATCCCATAATATCATCTGCTTGAGGTATTGACGACGATAATTCAGGGATCTGCCCCCTTTCCGTCGACTATAGGTCAACTTGCGCTCTTATTCTGAAAAGAAATATGTAAGACATTAGTTCTTATTTCCGACCAAGTGTTTTCGAAATCTGACTATCCATTCGGATAGATGCCCTGCTGGTAAGAAATCCTGGATCCTCCTTCCCCACTAAGGTCGAATTTTTGTTCAGAAAGCCCAAAGGCCAAGCTCAAGCACTAACTTTCGCTCCACATTAAGAACTGAAAATCCCTTCAGGTTATTTGTAAATGAAAAGAATTGAGAAAAACCCACTCCCTAAACGCCACCCTCGAGTCATGTCAAAGCTGGATTAATCCGAATCTACATCTCAGCCTGGACTTTATATGGATACAAAATTTCAATTCCTCATGTGCCCCCAGAAGCCCCTCCAACGTTAAAAGACTTCAAATCAAGTTTTGCATATATTTGATTTAATCACAACGGTAAAATGCATAAGGTTGGCATGATGTGTGCAGCTGATGGAGTAAAGGGTCACAAGTTATGTAAATAGCTGAGTTCACTCATATAGGCGTAGACACCCTCCCATCTTTTTTGAATTACGGTTGTTTTGGGATCATTTAGGGTAGCTTCCGAAAAGACAAAAGTTTAAACATTTAGATGAAATAAAGATGTCCAAAAAAAAAAAAAAAAAAAAATTGAGTACATATGTCACAAGTAGGATTTGGTTTTCACGAAAAGTGGTATCTATTTAACCTCTTTTTTGAATATGCTGATCGTAAATGTGATCCTAATATTGCAATATAGACGCTCAAAGTCGAAAAATCTTAGTAGATTACATATTTCACAAATGCGGATAGCGGCTAGTTGAAATCGTAGTCCTGCAAGTTTCATCTTCTCTATTATTAATATTAATGTAGATATTAATGAGATGCAGGATGATGATATATCCCATCTCACATCGGCGGAGCACAAAATAGGGTATATGCCCAAATTCTATGGGCCCAACACTTTATAAAATATTTTTTGCCAAATATCTCACCAAGTGGGTGTCACTAAAAAGGCCATAACGGAAATTCGTGGCCAATAATCATCTATTCTTCTACGTTTCTTTTTCTTTTTTAGATATTAATCAGACAATTCTTGGTAACGAACTTTGACTGAATTGAGAATTGACTCGGCACTATAGTAACTGAAACTCCAAAAATAACCGTAACCAAAAAATCGGAATTTTGATATGAATAGATACATCAGATAAATTGGCTTTTATGCTGATTCCAAAAGTTAATGTTACATATTAAAAGCTACGAGCCTGAGAGAATTAGACTGGTTTTGCAAAAAAGGGGAAGACTCCAAAAAAAGTCAAGTGATCTTAATGAAAATCACACCATCAGATTCAGCGTATCAGAGAACTCTAATATAGAAGTTTCAAGCTCATATCTACAAAAACGTGGAATTATGTATTTTTTGTCAGGAGAAAGATCACGAATACGTGTTTCTTTGTTGGTTTGTTTTTTGTTCTTTTTTTTTTCAGGCGTAATTGTATCGAACTAACGGCCATAGGAGATCGGGAATGGCCTCATTTGAATGGAAATCAGAAGTTCTGGTTTCCTTTTAAATCAAACAGTTCGTGGTAACGAACTGTAGTAAGGAGCGACCCGGCTCAATAGTAACCAAAACTCAAAAAAATTGAATTTTGATATCAATAGCTACATCAAAAGAATTGCATTTTAATGCTGATTTTAAATATATAAGTTTCATCAAGTTTAGTCTTACCCATCAAAAGTTACGAGCCTGATAAAATTTGCCTTATTTAGGAAAATAGGGGGAAACGCCCCCTAAAAGTCATAGGATCTTAACGAAAATGACACCATCAGATTCAGCGTATCAGAGAACCCTACTGTAGAAGTTTCAAGCTCCTATCTACAAAAATGTGGAATTTTGTATTTTTTGCCAGAAGACAAATCACGGGTTTATTTTTTTATTTTTTTATTTTTTTTTATTTTTTTTTTTTTTTCAGGGGTCATCGTATCGACCAAGTGGTCCTAGAATGTTGCAAGAGGGCTCATTCTAACGGAAATGAAAAGTTCTAGTGCCCTTTTTAAGTGACCAAAAAAATTGGAGGGCATCTAGGCCCCCTCCCACGCTTATTTTTCCCAAAGTCAACGGATCAAAATTTTGAGATAGCTATTTTGTTCAGCATAGTCGAAAATCACAATAACTATGTCATTGGGGATGTCTTACTCCCCCACAATCCCTGGGGGAGGGGCTGCAAGTTACAAACTTTGACCAGTGTTTACATATAGTAATGGTTATTGGGAAGTGTACAGACGCAATCCCTCGCTTTTTACGCTAAAGTTTGACTCTTCGCCACAATTCCACTTTTTAAAACAATTAAAAGCTTTAGCCTAAAAAGCGAGGGATTGCGGAGGGGACAACCCATTTCATATACGGAGTAATTTCTGTTCGTTTTAAGTTTTAATGTCGCTCCTTACTTTCAGCTAAAAAAATTAGTTTTTTTTTTATTTAATGACTAAAAAGACTGGTGGAAAACTAGCCCTCTCCCACGCCCCCTTGTTCTCTGTGGCATCTGATGAAATGTCCGATCAGAAGTTGTAAGGTCCAATAAATAAGCCCTTGGGGATGACACGACCCCAATGGTCCCTGGGGAAAAATATGTAAGCTACGCAAATTGCTGATTGCTCACAGTTAATATTTGTTAATGGAAAAGAAACGGAATTTTTTGGGGGAAAATTTTCTGCAGGGGAGGATATTTTCCACAGAGGGGAAAAACCAGAGAGGTTTTTTCGTGGAGTGGAAAGTTTTCAGGGTAAATTTGCACAGGGGAGGGAAAGGAAGGAGATTTCATGGCAGGATTTGAAAAATGGTCAGAAAATAAATTTTGAAAACAAGCTTTTTCAATTAAAAGAAAAGAACAACATTAACACTTAAAAGGGACATAAGTTATTTCGTACATGAGGGGCGCTGTCCCTTCCTTAATCCTCCCTCTTTACGTTAAAGTTTGACTTTTTGTCCCAATTCTTTAAGAAAGACTGTTCAAACATAAGGGCTGCTTAATTTGAATGAGGAGTATTTTTAAGAACTTCAAGACTAGCGTAAAGAGTGAGAGATGAAAAAGCGGCTGCACACCTCATATGTGGTGTGATTTTGTTTGTTTTAAGTTTTAATGTTGCTCCTTACTTTCAGTTTAAAAAAACTTGTTTGTTTAATACGTAAAAGAATTCTAGCATCTAGCATTGATTAGTAACTTTTCAAGTGGCAAAGTTAAGTGAGAAATAACATTTGAAATACCTTTGATTATTTTTTTCTATTTAATTATTCTTGTTAAATTCTTATTATTTTTCTCTTACCATTTTTATGGCACTTGGTATTAACCAAGTGACATATAGCAATCGCAAATTCTGTCTGTCTGTCTGTCTGTCGGTCCCGGTTTTGCTACTTTGGGCACTTCCAGGTAAGCTAGGACGATGAAATTTGGCAAGCGTATCAGGGATCGGACCAAATTATATTGAAAATAGTCGTTTTCCCGATTTGACCATATGGGGAGGAGTGGGGGGCCGAATAATTCGGAAAAAATAGAAAAAATGAAGTATTTTTAACTTATGATTGGGCTATGGGATCTTAATGAAATTTGATGTTTGGAATGATATTGTGTCTCATAGCTCTTATTTTAAATCCCGACCGGATCTGATGACATTGGGGGGAGTTGGAGGGGGGAAACCTAAAATCTTGGAAAACACTTAGAGTGGAGGGGATCGGGATGAAACTTGATGGGAAAAATAAGCACAAGTCCCAGATACATGATTGACATAATCGGAACGGATCCTCTCTCTTTGGGGTAGTTGGGGGGGGGGGGTAATTCTGAAAAATTAGAAAAAATGAGGTATTTTTAACTTACGAACGGGTGATCGGATCTCAATGAAATTTGATATTTAGAAGGATATCGTGTCTCAGAGCTCTTATTTTAAATCCCGACCGGATCTGGTGACGTTGGGGGGGGAGTTGGTAGGGGGAAACCTAAAACTTGGAAAACACTTAGAGTGGAGGGATCGGGATGAAACTTGGTGGGAAAAATAAGCACAAGTCCTAGATACATGATTGACATAACCGTACTTGGTTCGCTCTCTTTGGAGGAGTCGGGGGGAAGGGTTCATTGATTTGGCGAGTTTGGTGCTTCTGGACGTGCTAGGACGATGAAAATTTGTAGGCGTGTCAGAGATCTGCACAATTTGACTTGATAAAGTCGTTTTCCCAGATTCGACCATCTGGGGGGCTAAAGGGACAGGAAAAATTAGAAAAAAATAGGTATTTATAACTTACGAGTGGGTGATCGGATCTTGATGAATTTTGATATCTATAAAGCTCATCGTGACTCAGAGCTCTTATTTTAAATTCTGACCGGCATTAAGCCTCTTATTTTCCTTTTTAAATCAATCTATTGATTATTGATTCATAGAATTTTGTTAGAGCTCATACCATATGATCCCTTGGCTCTTAGCTCTTCTCGCCTCGTCACAAGTGCCATATGAGCTCTTAGCTCCTGTTCTCTTATTATATTCTTATTAAATTTTCGCGCCATTTCTAAGATTAACTTGTATGTTATTACAAAATTTATTTCCTGATGAAACCTGCTTGTGGCAGTATCAGTATATGTTTAAGATATAAAACATGTATGTATAATTAATTTTAATTTTTCAACAGCTCTTGAGGAACAGAGGAAGAAAATTTGTTTTTTTTTTGCTGTTGAAATAAAGACTTACCCAAGTTAACTTTAATATTGTTCGTGATTCATTTTACTTTAAATGATCATGATGTTTTTTCTTTTGTCAGTAAACATCGAACATAGTAGTTTTAATCTGTACTTTTTGTATGGCTGATAGATCTGAGTTTAGAAACAACTTCCTGTTCTTGCATCGGTAGTAAATTAAACAACAAAAACCGGCTGGATCAAGAAAATTCATTTCTCTTCTTGGTAAACTTAATTTTTTTGCAATGCTGCGTAACTAATCGTTCAAGGCTAGATTGCTCTTTACACTACTATCGACAAAAGAGCCTGTCGGGCAACAGATGTATAATCAAAAAGAAAACTATAGCGCATACTCTTTTGTAAAGACCGACAAAAATAGCTTGCCCTCCTCCCCCAAACAAAAATTCTAAATTCCCCTTACACCCTCTCCTCCAGTTAAAAAACTTCTTTAAATAGTCAACTCGATCCTCTTGTCAAATGACAAAAAAAAAATCTACACTAACCAACCTGCGTATAGAACTCGTCATCTTTTACTGGAACCTGCTGATTGCGCTCAAATGCAATCTCTTAAACTGTATGCATTGCTCACTTGCCTTCAAGTATAAGAGAAAAAAGCAATTCTCCCTCCGACCATCAGAAACATAAATATCTTTCAGGGTAAGTTGTTGTCCCTTAAGAGACGCCAATTACCCTTGTATAACATTCGAGATAACATATTACTATTAAAAATAATCGAGATAATAGTTACCATTACTGAATCAGCTACGAATGGCAATTTTTCTCGCCAGCCAGTTTTTTTTACGCTTTTTGTAATTTTTGGCTACTATGGGCCGTAGTTCATTCTTTACTAAATTGCAGCTACCGCTGTGATCATGATAATTTGATTAGCTTTGGACTATCGACATTACCAATTTTACAAAGTAAGGTGTGTATGTTTTCTTTTAGAGCCGTTTAGAAAGACAGGCATTGCTGGATTGACTCTTTCTAGTTCAGCTCATCCAAGTCCTAGTAAGATTTTAAATTTCCTCACTATTTGGAGTTGTTTGGAATTGTTGTCGGTTTGTTATGGTGGTCTCTTGTTAGTTTTCATTTTATTTTGGGAGCTGGTATCTATATGATAGTTTCTAAGTAAACTAATCAATTTGATTTGCACATTATATGTTCGAAATTTTTTTTGACATAGTATGTTCCATTGGCGTCATTTCACGGAAAATCGGGGAGAGGATTTGTTTTTCAGTTTTTTCATGAGAATATAGAAAGCTATTTTTCAAAAAAAAAAAAAAACAGAAAAAAAAAACATTTTCAAAATCTGGGGGGGAGGGCAAAAGTACTTGAGTTTTACAGAGGTACTGAAGTATAAACGAAGGAGAACAGCTGGTTTCCAAAGATTGATTTTAATCTTCATTTTTCATCGTTACCAATCCTAAATTTCAAACACGCCATGGAACACCTGCTGAGGAAGAGAAATTTTCAAAAAAGCGGCTAAAAAAAAGTATACTCAGAAACAAAAAAAGAAGAATGTAATCATATACGAGGAATTCAACGCCATCTATCACTTTTATGCTGAAAAATTTGTCAAAAACTTGAAATACTCATCAATAAAATCTAACGCAGAAGTTCGTAATACGTCCAACCAGAAGACATACAATTTGTAATAAAATTCGTTCTAATTAATGTCACTTTATTTCTTTTATAATTAACTTATTTAAAACTAAATAACTATGTTTAACCGAGTTTTATCAACATGGTTGAGAATACAGGGTTGACTGCGTATAAATAAATTACGCAGCCATAATACTTGGTGTGCTATTGTATCTTTATTATGCATCCATATTATCATCATGGTGGAATCGCCTAATTGAATCGAGTTTGCAGCTAAATTGATAAACTGGAATCAGTCAACTGAATTTAACTATTCTAGACTTACTCTATGACCTTGACCCTGTCTTTGAGATAGAATAAGCTGTTTAGCTTTTATTATTTATATATTTGTCAAATAAATGGGTCATATACAATAGTTTAATAGCTTTTGTGTCTTGTCTTTCAAAATCCTATCGAAAAGAAATTGTGTCGGCTTGATTCGCTGCTTGTTGTTTACGTCCTGCTTTCTTTTACAGCTGCCAAGCGCCTCTCCCCTTCTAATCTATTTAAGAAGCAATCTTTTAAAAGAGAAAATGCCATTAAAAGACTGCTATCCAAGCATGGTAAGGAATATTTTCTCTTGTAGGAATTTATGTTAAGATTATTCGATATTTGGTCCATGAGCTTTCTATAATATGTATGCTTTCTTTATGTTCTTTTTAAGCTTTGATTTAGATGTAATACCCTTGATATGGAATACCTGACTATAAACCTTTTTCTCTCTATTTAAATTCTTTTGACAAGAGACACCCTTCTCTTACCAACCCATAAAGACCTCCATAATTAAATAATTATTGTAAACTATGAAAAAATAGTATTAGAAATGATGAAATTTGGCAATGAGTATCATTTTACTTACTCTCCAAATATCCCAATTTAAACACGAAAAGAGTAGGAGCTAAAGTCAGAAATTCCACTGTAAGATACACACATTTTAGGAAACTCGAGCATTTTCTTTCTACTAGTTTATATAGGACCATCACGCCCAAAATCAATGGTGTATGTAAAACTTTTCCCTAACCGAAGACCTCGTATTCCTAAGATGTAGTAAAAGGTCTCCGTTCACTGGTCACTTTACACAAGCGTACGTTATTCACAGGAATTGATAAATACCAACCAAGATTTGGACTAACAATGATTTACCACTTCTTATGCTCAAAGACCACCAGACATGGTTAATTTAATTTATTTGAAAACACTTCTGCAAAAACATAAAAGGCCTGAGCAATAGATTCAAATAAAACAACACTGCGTTTCAGTTTATCTGCTGAAGACAGTCACTTTATATGGGACCGAAATATCCAGAGATTTTGTAAATGTTTTCATTGTCTAATAAATTATCTATCCCTATTGAACTTTTATTTTTTCGAAAAAAAGACAAATACAAAATTCGAATTCTCACATTAACAAAGCAACGACAGCAATGTGCAAAAATAGCCTAATGCGAAAAAAAGGAATTGGTAACTCGGGTATAAATTAAACACAACACAAAACCACGGGAGATTGGCTTTTCTTTTTGTTTTTTTCCCAAATTTTGAAACTGATTCCTGGAATTGCTGTGCTTGATTTATTAGTCTTTTGTTACGTGTCTATTCTGATGTATCGAGTAATATTTGTCAAAATGAAATAAGATAGAACTTTATCAGTTTTTGTGAATATCTTCTAGATAGGCAGAATATTCATGACAGGTGCAATAGTGTTGTAAAGACTGGCGAGATGAAAACGGCTAAAACGAATTAACCGTCAAGAAGTGCTGTACCATATCTCAAAATGAAGCCATAATGTCCTGCTATAGATGATTAGACAAAATTGCTCGTATTTAAAACTACTAAAAAAAAAAAAAAAAAAAAAATCCAATTAAATTAAATCATTTATTGTTTACAGAATACACCCTCATAGGCAAGGCACAAGTATGATATTTTTTAGCCAGTCAATTAGATATAAAACAAAGAAAACTTATAATAATTAAAACACGGTCACCTCAAGAAAATTTGCCCAGGCACAAAAGTTACAAGCAAAAGCTTTGACCCAGAGTAAACTGGTGTTAGTCTTGGAACTTTCGCAGCCGGTTCTCTGGGGAGCCGGGATCCAAGAGGGACAAAGGGAGGCAGCAAGAAGTTCTTGTAGTTGGGATAGAGGAGGAGGGTTGAGCCGAAATTCAGGCATAGTTTTTCGCGACGGATAAAAAGGGGGTCAAGTTCAAATACTTTTCGTTAAAAGGAGTGAGGCAACGGGGAACATTTGTAGTGACCTCTTTTGAACCCTTTCAATTTTGTCACTCTTCTTTTGTATGAGCCAAATAGGACGTGCATATTCTAGTAGTGCTAGAAACTTTTCCTACAAAGGAAGAAAAAATAAACTGTTCCTACATATAGCCTAATTTTAAACGATTTTTTTTTAAGACTTCGTCTGCTTAGAGGATAAAATCTTCAAATATCACAACTTCAAGTATAACTTTTAGAAAGTCGAAAACCATTCACAGGCATGACGATCATCATGCCAAGTAGTTATGTTTATTGATTGCTTGTTGGAGAGGTAAACGTGATTTTAGCATAAAGTTAAGCAAGCAAGATATTTTATAGAGTATGAACCGTTAGACCTGCGTCAGGATGAAATATCAAGAGATATTTTCCCGTCTTCATGTTTGACTAAAAGTTTGTATAACTGAAAAGAGTAAAATAAAAATATTAAAAAGATTTTTGCTTCAAATTCACAAAAAAATAACCAATTTTTTTTTACCTTGTACCCGGATAAATGGTGTCCTCATTTCATAGCTCCAGTGGGTTTTCTCCACCTTCAAGCACATGTCATCTTGTTTATTACTAGTTTAACCGAAATTCTTTGTATATGGCATAAGTTTTAACATGACAGTTCGTATTGTTTTATTCTTATTTATTTTCATCTTTATTTAAAATATTGATTCGGTAGTCCTCTTGAATAAACCTGACTCATCATGTTGCTTTTAAGGCAATCATTATAATATATTGAAACAATTTACATTGTCTTACTCTTTCGAGAGGTGTGTTTTTGTCTATTTTGTAATTGACTCATTTGAATTATTGAAGACATTTCGCTTGCAAGGTCAGAAAAACAAGGAAGTTTGGCTCTACAGACAATTAGGGTCAAAGTAAAGCAGGAAAAAATGATGCGGTACTAGACGCTTTAAGTCCAAATTGGCGGTGCTGATCTCTGTTTCAAGGCCATTCAGCCAGAAAGTGTAATGGGGGTTTGGGGGCCAGCCATCCTGTGATTTTGCACCCCCCCCCCCCTACTTACCTTCCCCAGATTTCTCCAGGTGCCCATTTAGAGCTGGTTCGACTTTGGCTGACATTACAGAGTCACGCCAATGACCCCCGTCCCAAACCAAATTACCGGCCACATCAGGAATTGAACCCCGCCATTCGGACAAAGGATTCCAAATCTAGCGCGCCAACTACTCGACTAGGACGACTCAAAGCATTAACGTTTAGGTGAACATTTAACTCCGATCTACACTCATGTATAAGATCTAAAAGTGGCTTGAAACTTGTCGTCGGAACTGTAAATACTGCTGAGTTTACCGAAAAAAATAACACCCCGAAAAATTAAATTATTCACATTTATGGTAGGTTTTTAAAACCGGACTTTTGCTTCATTCCTGCAATCAACCTTGTTTTCTTAATAAAAGTTATGTAAGTGTAGTATATGTAAACGCAAATGGAGTTGGAAATTAGCCTATGAAAATTGTTAAATTTATTTTTTTCTTAATCTTATTTGTCTTGTTACTAACTTTTTGTTTTCAGAAGAAGGACTAACGCCAACAAAACTTGAAGATATGCCGGTACCTTTGCCTCCAAAGCAGAGAAATATCCATGCAAGTATTCGATTCTCTTTCAAATCTTGTCTGGTCATGCCTATAATTATCTTTCCTTATAGTACGCTAATAGCATAACTTTTGGCCCAGGAGTGTATCAATAGTTTCTAACGCGTTTTCTCTGTTGAACAGAAAACAAAATTCAAAGCTGTTTTACTATTCAGTTTCTTAGTTATATTTTCTAAACGTTTTCTTAATTTTGAACAGGTTAAATTTTTTGGGCTTTAGTATTACTTTAATTGATTAGAAAGTTTTTCTAGTGCATTATTTTATGCTGAATTCTTCCTCGGGAGTGGTCGAGGCATGTCTTTTGAACTCTCTGTATGCACATATACCTATGACCAGGCACGTGCCCAGGATTATTTCTTGGGATAAAAATATTAAGGGGGGGGGGCTTTAATAAAAAGTAATTTTGTTTGGTAATTTGAATACCCGTACAGTTTCAAATTCTAGAGGATAGCAAGAAATAAAAGTTTTTGGAATAGTTTCTTTTAAAGATTTAGGTAAGAAAAGGTTGGTAAAAACTTAACGTGTGATTTCATATGATGTTCGGAAATTTTGGTGTTTTCATATATAATATACAGTGTGTATCAGGTTGTCTGAGCTGGAAGTTACCAAATATCCCATACCTTCAAGAAGAAAGTACATCTCTACTTATATGACGAGTCAATAAAGATTAACGAGAGTAGTGTTGTTTCATTTACTAATTGTCTCTATTTTTAGGACAGGACAAGATTATGCTTAGTAGCATGAAGTTATAAAGCTGAGTTTAAAAGACCTTTATTTTGCTTGGAAATGCTCAACTATGGTTTGGGTACTGCTGCCACCACCAGGGATTTGCCCAAAAACTTAGTCTGGCTAGGGGAGCCTATCCTCGTCTTTTCTTCTTGGGAAAGGGCCTTGAACCCCCTCCCGAAAAAACTGCTTACGCATTTCCCAAAAGAAAAGGTCTGTATCATAACACTTAACAATTGCGTATTTTCAAGCAGAAAATTGAAGTTTTTTATTCATCAAAATCCAAACAAACAATTTTAACTGACAAAATACGAAATTTCTTGCAGTATTGAGGACTCTTGTTTTTTTGCTTTTTTTGTAATGTGAGATTGCTCTGGAAGAAGGATTCTTTTCTATTTCCGAAGCACAACCCATGAATCAAAAATTTTCATATAAAATATCTTTAAAACTATCCTGGACCCAGTTTTATGGGAAATTTCAGGAGATTGAAAAAAAGTTCAATTAATAATTTTCTGGTAATTGTGTGAGACCTTCTAATTTTAAATATTTCTGTCACTTTTTAGGATAAAAAGAAAGTTGAAGATGATGAATATCCTGATTATGACCACGTTCCAGCTCCACAGGCCATTGTTGACAGAAACCAAGTGAAAGTTGAAGAAAAAGAAGAAATCTCCACTCCTCCAACTATTAGGAAAACACCACCCAGTACTAACAGTAATGCAGTGAACATTAATTCGGAACTGGCGAAAATATGTCGACCCGGTGACCCTTTCCGACAAACCTATGTTAAAATAAAAATACTAGGTGCTGGGTAAGTATTTTTGTTAAGTAAATATACCTCTGAGCATAAATAAGATATGATTCATGAACCCGCCTTCGCGCACGCGCAATGACACATTTTCCAATGGGAAACCAAGTAGCAGCTGAAACTGTGGCTATGACGTACATGCTCACAGTCTATGTATGGCTTTGACGTTTATACTCAGAGTCTAATTACGTGCTACGAAGTGTGTGTGTCACGTTTGGAAAAAAAATTCGCTACTGGTGTATACTTAAACTGTGCTTGGCACGAATTTGCGTGATCGATTTGAAGAAAAAGAAGAGAAAACTTAGAGAATATAAAGCGGATAAACCAACTAAACTAAAGTACCTACACGAAAGAAACGGTTACAGAATGAAGAACTCGGAGTAAATTGTACATTATTTTGCTTATTAGAGATAATGGTTGGGCCGAAAATTACGACCGAACGTAAGACCTTCAGTTACGGCTTAAATTAGGGGAAGGGCTGGGAATCTCCTCTAAGGAGGGAGTATCAATTGAAGAATATTGATACAGCCAATAGATCTATGCTGTTTAGACTGTTAAACGTGAACATAAATCAGTCTTCCGCTTTTAAGGTTTTTGAGCTGAATTTCTTATCAGGAGGTTAGTAGAATAGTTTTAACTTAATTACAGTAAGTTTCTCCCTACAAAAACTTCTTGATGGCCTCTTTTGATCACCATCTATTCTGTTTGACAGTTTTTTAACGTCATATTAAGTTTAAAATGCCAATTTGAATAATATCTATATCTGTGTCCTTACGTAGTCATTTATGCTAGTAAAATATGACAAAAGCATGTTCAGTATCTTGTACATCAGTATAGTTGAAAAGGACTTCAGTAAATATAATTTTCTTTCTCTTTTAAATTGAATTGCATAATCAAACCAGTGTCAGACTTGAGTATAAAAGGAATTTACTAAAAACTCCCTTAAAATATGAGTGATAATTTCTTAGAATTATATGAGGTGCATACGTATATTTTATTTTTTAACAGCTGCATATTGGTAAACTGCGTTTAATGTCTCTTCTCTGGTAGAAAGGTAATCATATCTAAGTAATATGCATGAATAATAAATGTGTTTTTTACTTTAGTTAGGTAAAGAACGTGAAGATTTATTTGATTCATTTTGCCTTCTCTTGTAGTCTCTTTCAACATGTACTTAATATACAACCTAAAACTAATTTCTGTTCAGGGCTAGAGAAAATGACGCTTCGTTGAATCTGCTTTACATAAGCAAATAGTTTTAGAAAAAGCTTTCTGTTACCTCCCCCTCTCAATTAGATTTTTTTTTTTTTGTATTGATGCGGGCATAGAAGAAGACATTGTTCCAATTTTCTGCAATTCAACCTCAAGGATTTTTATTACCTTTACATTGGATAGGTAAAATGTTGCTGCTACTAATGTCACTATTTGCCCGTAGAAGTTTCGTGTTTTTAGCCCATTTTCGAATGAATGTTCTTACTCCCAACACTTGTTTAAGTTTAGATCCCAGTTCCATATTCCTAGTTCCTAGTTCGAATGGATGTTCTTACTCCCAATACTTTTTTAAGTTTAGTATTTTCCACGTCCGAGGGAAACTGATCCAAACATCAGACTGAAACTGAGCGATTTTAAAAAGTTGTCCTAAACAAATGGATTATTTTCCCAATTAACGAAAAGACATTTTAATATGAAGGGAATATTAAAATTATTCGGTAATACTAAAAATAATTATTACTCGTGTTTGAAACTAACTTATTTAGAAGGTAAAGTCGTTTTAGTTACCTCAAATCTGTGGAGTATCGGTGGTGACAACATTTTCATAAAAGTATCATAAAAAGTAGTTCCAATGATAAATGATAAGATGGATCATGAAAACTGGTCGAAGAACAGTGGAATCATAGAATAGAAATAAAGAAACTGTATTCGCTGATGTTTTGCCTGTATAAACAAAAAGGTATTATCAATACAGCAAAATAAGCGTTTAAAAATAATTATCAGCCGAAGCAGTACGAACTCCAAAATGGGGAAGACAAATCAAGAAAAGAAAAACGGAATGTTGAAAGTAAAAAGTTTCTTCTATTTAGTCCTAAAACTAATCAAACTAAGCAATAATCGGCCTAATATAATTAAAATCGAGAGCCATTTTAAGCAATTAAAGCTTCATGCAATGAGCGTTTTAAACCGTAGAATACAATTTTCTCAGATTTAACTATAAATAGAGGTACAAGAATCCTTTACATTTATTGAATTTTTCACAATATTTTGAAAAGTGAACCTATTATCAAAGCAAGTATCCTGGCTATACATACAAGTATCGGGGTCCTGGCGAATCATCCGACAACTCCGACCCAAGTGAGAGATGTCGATTCTCTTCGCTTTCCTATAAAACTTCAGGGCTTACAGTATCATGTCGATTAATACTTCCGATAATTCTCATTATATATATATATATATATATATATATATATGTATATATATATATATATATATATATATATATATATATATATATATATATATATATATATATATATATATATGATTTTTGATAAAGATTTATTTATGGGTATTCGTCTGAAAGTAGTTCACCGTTGAAAACAAGCTTAAGTTATGTAACACAAGTTCTTTGGTAGCAATGTGAAGGCCCATATTGGTTCATGTCCAAGTCCACTATTCCACTAACTGCATCCATGGTAATCAAAGGGTATTGTTTTTCAGGGCTTCTGGGACTGTTTACACAGCTGAAGAGAGAGCGACGGGTAATTTAGTAGCAATCAAAGAAATAGACATGACTAAGCAATCAAGGAAGGAGTTACTTTTGAGTGAAATAAAAATAATGAGAGAGTCCATTCATCCAAATCTAGTTAATTATTTAAATGGATTCTTCCTCGACACACGCTTATGGGTAAATACATTTTTTGTTGATTACTAATTATGAAATAAATGCTCTGTCAATGTGGGCTTAAGTAACCTTTAAGTTTACATAAAGTTTGCTTAAGTTTTACCTTTTTTGCGAAGGTAATAAACATGTATTACTGAGATGGGGCATTGAGATGAATTAATATGGATAATTGTTTATTATCCTTACATTTGTGGTATAAGGGTGGTTGCCAAACCATCGGAGTGGTTTTGCTTATTATGTAAAGAGTTGAACAAACGTAGAGTTTTTGTTGTCATAATTACCTGACGACTCGGATCGCATTTTTGCATGAAATTTGTCCGACATCGAGAACGTTTTTCATTATCTGTCACAATCGGCCAAAAATCTTCAACTTATTTCCAGCTCAAATCTGCGGTTATTGTGAGAATATTGAGATTTAGTTACGTTGCGGTATCGGGTGGAAAAAAGGGTGATTAAGGGTTGAAATAAATGAGTTGGACGTACTTTTAATACAGAATCATCCATATAAGAATTATGTTTGTCATTTTTGCTTGAATTTACCTCCCCACTCCATGAAAAAAAAAAAATCAAGGTGCAAGATACGCAACAATAAGGAATGGCTACCCTTTCCCGGCAAAAAGATATAATATTAAATATAAAGATAATAAAAATAATAATAAAATATTATACAAAAAGATAATATACGATATTTAAATATACATTAATATTAAAAAAAAATAAATATATTTTTTATAAACTATAAATAAACTTATTTATATTTATATAAATATATATTATAAAATAAAGTAATCATAAAAATAAATAAAGATAATAAAATATTAAAGATGATAATATAAAGATAATAAAATTTCTCATTTTTTAAACTCACCCTCTTCCAACCCCTATCCAGGATGAAAGTTTTGTTCGAGATTTAATTTATCGTAAAACAGGGACTTGAGTGATCAACTCATTTAACTTTATTGGGTGAATACAGTTTTATTTTGCTATTTTTATAGCGTGATGTTAAGTGTTCAATTTTACTTACAATGATGTAAATCATTGCTGCACTCTCTATCCCTGATCTTTATATAAGGTCATTCTAAGATAGGAGAGGTTGGGTTTGGCCTGGACACGAGGCTAATCTGGAAAGCCAAGTATAAACCCTTAGCGGCTTAGCAAATATTTTCAAAAAATCAAGATAGGCCCACCATCTACTGCCCTATTATTATGCTAGTTTGGATATAGATATGTGCAATTATTTGTATCCTATTTTGTAAAAAGTGTTTTTTAACGAAAAATTTTTCTCAAGAGTGTCTGTTTCGAATTTTATAGAGTAACCCAGGCTGCTGGAGTTTTTCAGGAAAAAGGCAGCTCACACAGGAAGTTTTAGAGTAGACGATTATGTGCTATTTATTTCAATTTTTTTCAATATACTTTTTTGTTGTGAAAGGACTAATGGGGTTGGGTGGGACATGACAATCGAGGGTTGGATACAAATCTCTGTTCGGACCAGCCCTATCTCTAAAAGGCTGGTATTAGGGTTACATAGGGTAACACACAGATAAATCCTTGACAATAATTAAATAAAAAAAAACAAGTTTTTTGAAATGAAAGTAATGAGCGACATTAAAACTTAAAACGAACAGAAGTTACTCCGTATATGAAAGGGGCTTTTCCTCCTCGACACCCCGCTCCTTACGCTTAAGTTTTTTATTGTTTTAAAAAGTAGAGTTGCGAGAAAGAATCAAAGAGTTGCGAGGCAACTAGATCTTTTAATTTTTAACGAACGTTTTTATTCGTAAAAAATATACGTAACTTAAGAATTAACTTACGTAACAAACTTTTATATTCTTATATTTTTGATTATATATATGAGGTGGTTGGTCCCCTCGTCAATACCTCGCTCTTCACACTAAATCTTGTTTTGTCCCAATTCTTTAAGAATGACCCCTGAATCAGAAAGGCCGTAGAATAAATAGTTGAAATTACTTAAAAAAATTTTAGCATAAAGAGCGAAGTATTTATCTCCTCCTAAATACCTCGCTTTTTATGCTAAAGTACTTTTAGAACCCCTCATATGCGTAATAATCTCTGTTCGTTTTAAGTTTTAATGCTTCTCCTTACTTTCAATTGAAAAAAACTTTTTCATGTTTATATTTTCATTGTTTGTTTTTTTCATAGTAATGCTAGAAAGTCCTGCGCCCTTTTCATTGAATTTCTCTTCCCCCATGAAATATTCCTCCAAGGAAAGATCCTCCCATTTAGCCCCCTCCCCTGAACCCCACACCCAAACCAAAAAAATCCCCCTGATAACGTCGGTACACTTCCGAGTAACCATTACTGTATGTAAACATTGGTCAAAATTTGTAACTTGCAGCCCCTCCCCCAGGGACTGTGGGGGGTAAGTCATCCCCAAAGACATAGTTATTATGGTTTTCGACTGCGGAACAAAATGGCTATCTTAAAATTTTGATCCGTTGACTTTGGGAAAAAAATGAGCGTGGGAGGGGGCCTAGGTGCCCTCCAATTTTTTTGGTCACTTAAAAAGGGCACTAGAACTTTTCATTTATGTTAGAATGAGCCTTCTTGCAACACTCTAGGACCACTTGGTCGATACGATGACCCCTGGAAAAAAAAACAAATAAAAAACAAATAAACACGCACCCGTGATTTGTCTTCTGGCAAAAAATACGAAATTCCACATTTTTGTAGATTGGACCTTGAAATTTTTTCTATAGGGTTCTCTGATACGCTGAATGCGATGGTGCGATTTTTGTTTAAGATCCTATGACTTTTAGGGGGTGTTACCCCCTATTTTCCAAAATAAGGGAAATTTTCTCCGGCTCGTAACTTTTGATGACAAAGACTCTTTTGATGTATCTTTTAGCATCGAAATTCCGTTTTTTAGAGTTTCGTTTACTATTGAGCCGGTTCGCTCCTTACTACAGTTCGTTACCACGAACTGTTTGATACTTTAATCTCAGTAAAAAGGAAATAGGTTCGCTTGCAACAAGATCGCAGCTATGGCTGTAACCATGATTCCTTGCTCTGTTTCTTTGTGCATTTAAATTTCACAAAGGAAAAAGGCTTTGATGTTCTGGAACTTAGTAAACGATTGAATCACAAATTTGACTATGAATTTAGCATAATTTCACGAAATCCGTTGTTACTGGATGGCCTTATTTTTATAGAGAAGTAAAAAATTATCGCTAATATCCCCACAGAGTAAATGGCTTACAGAGCTAGAGGAAGTGGCTGTAACCGCGTTTTTATGGAAACTTTTTTTTTGGCAAATTCTTGAGGGATGATCCATGTTTCAAAGGAAACTACACGCCTGAGAGGGGATAGAATGTTGATCAGACGGAGTCCCAACCGTCCTTTCTAAATCTCGGATTTTGGCTTCGATGGTGTTTCGGAAGTTTCACGCACTACCTCCACCGAACGTGGTCAAATTGTGACAATAGCCTGCTTTTGTAGCGCGTCTGGTTACACTATGCCTTGGGTCCATATCTTTCCACGAGTCAACTTCCAAGCTCGTATGCTAAGCTGTGGATTACCAGGAGCACTAGGCCTCGCTAACCCAAGCAGATAGGTCAACAGTAAGACCCTCCTTGGATTTGTCAAGGATTTTGTGAAAAATACGAAACCAAACGAAACGTGCCTTATTCTTCTACATCTCGATAACCGTAATCCCAACAGTGATTTTCAAGTGACAGAGCTTACTTCACAACGTTTCCTAGAAAAACTTCTTCGGGCAAATATTGTTTTAACTATGATATTTTCTTGGATTAAGGTTCTTTGCCCTCAGTAGCAACAGACAGACCAGTAATTATGGTGCCTGAGACCCCATGTTACATGGTATCTTCGAATCACGGACAGTCACTTGAAATTGTTGAAAGCAGTAGTAGTAAATCTCTTGATCTCAATGGCGTTTCGAGTTACGGCTTACTTCATCACGGTGAAAAGGAAGACGTCGAGCCCTTCGATCCCAATTCCAATGTGGCAAACGATCTCACTTGTATGAAGTTTGTGCTTAGCGAGTGCTGTGCAGAGATTCTTTATGTTGCTCAAATAAAAAGTGTCCATCAAGGTGATTTCAGGGTTTCCTTCATGAGAAAAAATGGAAAGAAAGTTTTGTTAGTGTGGACGACATGGTTTAGAAACTTCCTCCCCGCGGAACATAAGAGGCAGTACAGGTGGCATTTTTACTTTTCATAACTTTATACCTAGCTGAAAAAAAAAAAACACCTCCAAATCTAATAGTTTAGCAGGGTATCCGAGCCAATACTAAAGCCTCCCAATCCTACCCGATGGTCAGGGGTTGCTTAGGACAAATGAAAAAAATAAAACTAGTATTTTCCTTTTTCGGAAAAAAAAATTAAAAAAAATCAAAGGTAGTCTTCACAGACACGCATTTTATGGTAAAGCTAGAACTACAGAAAAACTAATGGCTTAGAAGATGTACCATTTCAAAAAATCGCGTCCGGGTCATCCTTGACCTCCCCTAATTTGTTTTCCAAGGTTAAATTCTACCTTTTTACAATATATTTTATGTTTTACATTAAAATTTAATGTCATTTGACATTAGTGTGAACGTTTCTCAATTAGCAGCCTTATACTAGCCTACGATGATTCAAGGCAAAACAATGGATTGACTTTAGATTAACATAGTTCAAACAGTTCAGCATCTCGTGATGGTGACTGGTAATAATATCCTTTGCACATTGCAAGAAGATTGGAGACGCAACTAACTTCAGAAAGAAAGTAGTGCGTCATATTTGTTTAAGCAGAATTCTGATAGGAGTTGGTTTCTCTTTGGAAGTCGGATTTCACGTCGCCCTATGAAAGAATCTCAAATTTTGTGCTAGTGGGGGGCGGGGGGGGGGGGGCTAAACAAAATTCTTTTCCGATCCAAATAGTATCTGCACTCTAAGGCCATATGGGACTTAGAATCTATTCACGGTTAAGCAGCAAGGTAAACCGACAGATTTAGCAATTCTAATCCAGTAAAATTGATCTTCACCACATTATGTGTTCAAATTTTGTCTTTGGGATATGGGGGGGGGGGGTGTGTGTGTGGTAAAACTGTTTTGTTTCTGATCCATCAAGTGTCTGCACTGTAAGGCTTTATGAGAGTTAGAACCTATTCACAGCTAAGCAGCAAGGTAAACCAAAAGATTTTATCATTTTAATACAGGAAAATCCATCTTCACAAAAATTTGTTTCACAACTGTTTGGAAGTTGAAAAAATTATGCTCTCAGTTCTCTTTTCCCTTAATATTTGTAAGAAAAATTCTGTAATTTAGATTTTTGATTAGAACTGTCATGCAGATTTAACATACCTATGTTCCTTTGGCTTTTTTTTTTGTCAGAATATAGTTTTATTGTTAAATATTTTCAGGTAATCTTGATAGGTTTTTCAACGTTTTGCAGGTTGTTTTACGCTCAGAAACTGTCAAGGTACCGGACAATATATTCTAAGAAATGAAATTCTATGTATTAATCAGTAACCGATGTGCTTACGTGTTTTCAGGTTGTAATGGAACTATTAGACGGTGGCCCGCTAACAGATGTTGTAACTGAAACAGTGTTACGAGAAGGTCAGATAGCCGGTGTTTTAAAGAAAACTCTAGATGGAATTGATTTTCTTCATAGTAAGGTAAGATCAAAAGGCAGACTTATTTGTTTTACCCTTTGCCTGAAGAAATCTCCGCTATCCTCCAGTCCAAGACCAACGAAAGTGAATTAATGTTCCCGGCTGAGTTGTTGCTGGTGTACACTGCATATATATATATATATGTATATATATACGAACAGTAGCGAAACGTCTCTTCAAAAATGACACACATCCTAGAGCTCTGAATGGGAAGTTCCCATTACGTCAGAGCAATAGTTTCAGTGGCTAATTGGCATTCGATCATATTATTCCCGTCGTAATGCGCTGAACCTTTGTCATTGCGCGTGCGGGAAGAGGCGAAGTCTTGAAGAGAGATCATTCGTATATATATTTTTGCTGTCCCAAGAGCCTTCTAGACTAATGTTAAGTCTTGATGCACTTTAAATTCGAGTTTTTTTTTCCTTTTTTCAGTAAGTTCTTATTGTTTGTAATTTACATAACGTAGCAACAGTGCAAGGATAGCGCGACTCCTTTTTGGAACTAGGGGGTCTTTAACCAAATTGCTCTGTAGTAACGATGCTACCATCTAACAGTCAGTATAAATTCCCATGATTCATAGATTATTTTGCAACAGTTTCACATCTTTTTCATGTATTTTCGAATTTTCAAATGTCAAGTTAAATTATTTTTTTGTTTATGGAACTTCTGCTTTGCTCTTTTACTAGGTTTGATCTGATTTTAATCTGCTTTTTTTTCATAATATAATTCATCGAGACATAAAATCAGATAATATATTATTGGGCTTAGATGGAAGCGTTAAAATCACAGATTTTGGTTTCTCGGCCAATATCCAACCCGATGAACAGAGGCAAACCATGGTTGGAACTCCTTATTGGATGGCTCCTGAGGTAAATATCTATTTTTTGGAACATCTATTGATTTCCAACATTGTATATGTAGCTGATCCTTATAACCGAAAATTTTCCTAAACAATAGTACACAAGTCAAAATAGCGCGTTGATAGGAAAAAAAAAGAAAAGAAAAAGGGACTAGGTGACCTGCTAACAGCTTAGAGGGTGACTTAAAAGGAGCGAACCCTGGTCGTTCTTAATCTTTTTGGCTGTGAAATCTCCATAACAAGACACACTAGCAATCAAGATAATATTACATGCAACGGTTTGAACCTGAGAAGTCTCATTTGAGAACAAAATTTAGAATTGGGTGGGTCACTCTGAGGAAGCATGGGAAAGCTCAATGTAGCAAGTGTAGAGGTTCCAAGCAACTTGTCGTGCTAGAAAGGTCTGCTGCTAATTTCGTCAAGAGGTTTTAAGATTATATCCTAGCATACCCAAGATGTCTCGTACTCTAGCTGAGGCAGTGCTTAGATATACCCTGTAAAATCGGCGAAAGAGTTCTAGTCATTGTCGCTTATAGATAAGTTTTGGGTCCAGCTAGACGGATCAGATCCTCACAGCTCCAAAATGCCATGCTTATGGCTGAAAGGGATCTTTGGGTGTCATGGGACCTTGATATCCTTGGATCTTTGGATGTCTCGAGACTCGATTTTTCGCTCGACGACGAATATCCCAGACCATAGACTCTCCCAGTTTGTCTATTATGGCTATCTCGAGGACTAAAGATCCGCGAGGCGTCTTGGGATCTTGTTTGACTCTAGGAACTCATTATGGAGTTGGCCAAGGTTGTTTTTCAGTTTTTTATATTAGAAAGGCATGGACAACTTGTCTTATGCTTAAAAATGCATGGTTTAAATTAGTATCTAATCCCAGAAATTTGCTGGAAA
Organism: Artemia franciscana; assembly: GCF_032884065.1. NCBI lineage: Eukaryota > Metazoa > Arthropoda > Branchiopoda > Anostraca > Artemiidae > Artemia > Artemia franciscana. Next base: position 14,314,430 of record NC_088876.1, read on the forward strand.
ATTACAGAAGAAAACCCATACGGTTCTCAAGTTTTTATATGATGATTTAAGTACGATTAACTGCATAGAGCCAAAATTTCATTGAATTCTGAGACTAAGCAGATGTCTAGAAAATTGAGGGCTCGTTGTTTTCAGTCATGAATTTAGAAAAGGCCTGTGACCGTCGGAAACATATTGACTTACTCTTCTGAATTTTAAGACTTATATGTCATTTAAAAGTTTAGTGCGACATGATCAATATTGACGCGAAATAGCATGTTGAATATATCTGGAACTGTGAAAATTTGAACCTCCTTGGTGCCAAACATATCTGCATTTTGAAATGCTCTTTCAAAATTTCTCTTAAAAATCAGCAGTGCTGATTCGTCGGCAGTGTAAACCCAATAATACACCTAAGTTTGTTTTTATAAAGACTTAGGTTTTTGAATGTCCCCTTTCTTCATTCTTTGGCTTAATTGTCCGGAAATCTTCTTCTTTTGGACACAATCAATCACCTATAAATCTAAAGAAAACTACAACTATATACCATAACAACGATAAACTAGTATATGCATTAATTCAAAGGACAATGTGTCAAAAGGGGAATTAGCATTGTGCATTTGAAAATGTGACTCATCAACCTCTTTCAAATAAACTTCACTTAAAACCGCTGTCAAATAAATTTTATCAAACCAATACTATGGGTTAGGCCCCTCTCCTTGCTCCCAAACGTCTTGAGTAAAAATGTCTTATACGAGGCTAATTTTAAACACGGGTTTGTCTGACCTGCCATGTCGTTTCATGAAATAGCAGAGGTGGGTGTGGGGTTCAAGAAATATCGGCTGCTCAAATTGTATAATCTTCTGAGCAATAAACTAATTTTACATAAGTTTTACCAAGGTCCTAATACCTTTAATTAAAGATACGAAGAGGTATAGAGCTATAAGTCTTGAAGGGATAACAGGAGGCACTTCCTGCTTTTGTGTGGGACATTATTTTATAAATAAGCAATTGTTAAATATTAAGACCCCAAAACTCTTGGAGACATTTACCACTTTTTGCCTTTCTGTATAAGGTATAACTTATGACCCTTTAAAGTGATTCAGCAAGTTTTTTCTTCGCTGCTGAGCTTCCTAACAATCATTTGAGGATTTTCTAAAATTGAATGTACCTTTTTTTGTAGCTTGTGAGTCGAAAGTCATATGGCAAGAAAATTGACATTTGGTCACTTGGGATAATGGCTATAGAAATGATTGATGGAAAGCCGCCTTACCTGGAGCAAACTCCGATGCGTGCTCTTTACCTAATTGCTGCCAATGGAAGGCCAACCATACCTCAGTGGGATAAACTCTCGTCGGAATTTCAAGTGAGTAATACCAGTTTCTTTAGTTTCGTTTTATACAAGAACATATACTGCAACAGTTATTTACTACCACAGTAGCATTACCACATTAATATTTGGATGTGGTATGGATGCCAAATTGGTTTGATTTCCGCTGATAAATCTTGATTTAGTAATCGTTCTCGAAAATCTGTATGACTAGAAAGATACAAGAACGGAAAATCATTCGGTCGCTCAAATTGAACGCAAGATTCTGCCGCCGAGTTAGGATAGTACAAAACAAAATTATGGAAATATACCCAATCTGGGTATATTTCATGCCCAGACTGGGTATGAAAAGGTATGACAAGCACGGAAGAGAGAGAAAGAGATGAATTACTCAGTCAAAAACAAAAATCAATGAAGTGCTGGGATCAGGTATTTCAGGAGAGTTTTAAGCCCCTTGGAGCTTCGAATCATTCGCCTGCTGATACCAAAATTGAAACTAGATCACTCTCTGTCTCGTTGCTCCACTTTGCTATGCTTTCTTGAGCCTTCTGGTGCCTCCCTTTGTTTGACCTCCATTAGGCAAGTGATAAGCCTAAATTGAATTATTGTGTTATAAAAAAATATAGTGTTAAGGGACAAAGGGGGAAACTTGTGAGGGTTTTTTGGGGGGGGGGGCTTGGCCCTAAGGCCCCTCACCCCTGCTTGTATGCCTGGTTAGAATGGACGCCATCAAAAACCCAAAACTGTTTTAGTGGGCACGGATTACAATGTTTGAAATGCACTACTTCAAAACAAAGTGGTGTGCAAATTAATTTCAAATTTTCGATGTTAAAATGACACCGGTATATTGAAATACTTGGTGTCATTGAGTTTGAAATCACCAAATGAGCATATCAGAAATTTCTTCTAAGAGATCGATTTGGTTGCAACAGATCCCGTAATTTAAAGAATGTGCGAGGCTTTCTTCAATAGCTTCATCGAGTCTAAAAAGTTCATTTGGCCATGTGAAGGAGGTTCAAAATCCACTTCAATGGTTTGTGATGGATGTACCACTGAATTGATTTTTTAATAAATCTGTCCCGCCACTTTAAAACTAAAAACATTATGACTATTAACGGTTTGATCATGGCCTATGTTAAGTGAGGCTAGAACGAAAAATCAGTTCAAGTTTCCGGTTCGTTCGCGGAACTTCCTAGAGGAAAGGGGAAGTCCGAAAAAATGGCAAACCGTTTCATTTGGATGTTGTGGAGGTAGCAATGTAGTTCGAGCATGCAAGCAGGAATCTTCAAATCAATTACCTTTGTTTGCTACTCTTTCCTTTGGAAAATGGAGGGTTGCCTAGTGAATATATATAACATTGAAAGATCCCAGTGATCTATAATTAACACTTGTGCAGTTTATGTCATCAATTCAGATTTGTACTGCTTATGTGTCACAGCTTCTTGGCGTCGAAGATTGCGACGGCGTTGTTCTTCTAACCTAATATTTCTTTCTTATCTGCTTTTATTTTTGACTATTTCTGATTCTCGCTGTCGCTTGTCATATAACTGCGTAATTCTTCCTTCTTTCTTTTCATTTTTGACTCGTTCTGATTCTCACTTTTGCATATCTTCTAACCGCAAGTGTGTTTGTTCTTCACTTTCATTTTTGACACGTTCTAATTCTCGGGGCTACTTGTCTTCTAACCACATTTTTCTTTTTTTTGTGATTTTCATTATTTCATACAATTTGTCAATACCCTTAGCTTTAGCTGCCCGGATTGGTCTTGGTTGTCAAGGTTCTTCATTTTCAGCCACTATGAATTTGCGTTTTTTGGGTCGACCGCTTGATCTTGTCATGTTTAATTGTTCAAAAATTTCTTCTTGTTTAAACGAATTATGATTTTTAATAATGGTACATTTGCGTTTTTTCGGTCGTCCCATTGGCATCTTTTTTTTTACTATCAAAAATAAGGAATCTTTGCTGTGAAACACATACCAGTTTATACTTAGTAAAGTTTTATCTGGTTTCAATTTCCTAAGATTAACGTGCTAGCCTAATAAATGTCTCAATATTTAGAGGGTCATAAGAAAAACGTTTGCAGTTGCCATTTGAAAAAAAGGCAACTGCATTTTTTTTTCATTCGTAGAAAAAAAAGTGAAGTTGCACTTTTTAATGTTATCGTGGAAGATCAAGAAACTGATCAAATATTTCCAGGGTTTAAACTAAATGTTTTATTTATGAGGAAAATGTGGGGTTCAGGGTTTTAAGGAAAATATATTTTTATTTTCAGTCTATTCATCTGAGAAATTAATCTAAACATCAGCGTGTTTTATACTATTGTGGGTGTAACATGTATGCAGTCTTTTTTTGAACTTTCTTTTTTAATTCATGTCGATCCTTGTTGCCGCAGTTAATCTAAACGCAAACATTTTTTTTCCACTTTTGTTTTTCACTCGTTGTGATTTCCGTATTCGCTTATCTTCTAACCGCATTTTTCTTTGTTCTTCATTTTCAATTTTAACTTGGATTACTTCAGACAATTTTTCAATGCCCTTTTCTTTAGCTGCTGGAATATGTTTAGTCTCATTTGATGGTTTACATTGTTCATTTTCACCAATTGGGTCAATCTTTTGGTCTTACATATGCACAATATCGTGGTTTCAGCTACTTTTCTTGGTTTTAGGCCAGTATATTTCTCTTGTTGTTCAAGCCAAGGATCGGTGAGTTTCCTATATAGGGGATTCGGACAAGCTGGTTCTGATAGTGCACTTCTTGTTTTGATCTGCGACTATTCCCAGGAGTTATGGGCTTTTTTTAGGATGGGTCTGGTCGTTTCTTACTAGGTTGCCAGCTACTGCTGTACAAAATAGTCTTTTAAACAATCCTTCCACATTTTTCTTATACAATTTAAGGTGTAACAGAAATTTCCTCGAGAATTTTAACATCCTAGTATTTTTGTATTAGTAAAATATATTTTCAAGCGACTATTACGCTAATTTTTTACAAGTTTAGCGTAACAGTCGTATAACTTCCTTTATTAAGGGGTATTTTAAAATCTTGCATTTTGGCATATTATTGTGCAAAATTTTCAAATACCCACTAATAAAAAAAGCTATTCAACTGTTACGCTAATCTTGTTGAAAATAAACTGTTTTTATTTATTAAAATACTATGATGTTTATATTAACTTTTAGCTACTAAGTGTCTTGGTTTTTCTTTAATTGGTCTCACTATATCCAGCTGCCGGTAAATAATTGGTAATTTTGCAATTACCAGCCGCCGGGCCCCTGTACTCTGCACGTGACAGGCTTCTATATATTGATTCTCATTGTCGCTTGTCTTCTAACCGCAGACAGTTTGCTGTCTTTTCATACCGATATCTTTTCAAAGATATTTTATTATTACAGCAAGTTCGATTTCTAACAACAATTTGGTACTAAGCTTCAACCTTTTTGTTTTCTTTTTTGAGGTTTTTGAATTTATGTAATCTCTTGTTAAAATATATACAAATATTTTTCCAATTCCCAGTTTCTTTGCTCTACGCAATTCAATCTCAATTTTACTCCGGAGGTCGTAGGTTCATTTCCTGGCGTACGTAGCTTTTACACATTTGTCCATTTGAAGCCCAAACAAAACACGTATTGATAACTACTAAATGAGATTCTCTTGACTGACACGATCTGTGATGAACTTTATCGTTTCTTTATGCAAGAAATAGTTATACTTTGTGTAATATATTTAGATATTTTTGGTTCTTCAACATAATTTATATAGTTTACTCTTAAAAGTAAAAAAGGAGACGAAAAAGTTAATTGCTCGAAAATCGTGTGGGATAATTTTCACACATTTTTATCACTTCTTAGACACCATAAACTGAATGATATATTTATATTAGAAGGCGCCCCGGTCCAGTGGAGATGGATTCAGACGCAAGCTTGAGTCTTGAGTCTTAAAGACGCTTGAGTCTTAGTTGAGTTGGGGCTTGTTCCCAACATCAGCACTCATTGAAGGTATAATAAATGACATTTGATACTCTCAAGCCCTGTCGATTGAAACCATCAAAATCCGATATAATAACTGTTAGTTATGGTTTATTTCTATGGGCCCTGAGTGTGGAGCTAAACTATATAGGCCATGACTTCGTTTGTGGAGTAGTCCTAACAACCGATTTGCAGAATTTTGAGTAAGGATTACGTTCTGAAAATTCACCGTCGAGCTACAGTTTTACCAAATGTGCCGAGTTTTTACCAGGACCGGTGGTTTACTTGACCCGGTAAAAATTTTCTTTATTTTTATTTTTGCCTCGGGTGATAACCGAACTAATTGCCAACAATGATTAGAGGGGTGATATGCCTCTCAACTTGCAAGGGTGAATCATAAAAATAGAGATTTTTTGGTGGATACGACTGCTAATTCTCCCTCTTTGAATTATGGAGATTTTTATTTCACATCGAGTTTGAATAGTGAGAAACTGCAAACAAAGTGAGAGTCATTTAAGTTTTTTTTTATGTTGATTTAAAATCGATAATTTCTTTTAAGATGATATCTGGACATATTTGTTTCCTGAGTATAAATTGCATCATGTCACAATAATTACCTCCTCTTTCCCACCCTTTGTCGTAAGTCAGTTTTCTGTGACGAATAGCGCTTGGCATAGGCAAATTTGGTTTTATTCATTGGTTTGATGGAGCTAAATTTCATTTCTTTGGACCTTAGAAATACGCTGTGTGCTAATGTTGGGCTAAAAAGATATATCCAACAGATAAACCACCGGAGTTGTAAAATTTAAGTTTCTCGCTCTTTTCCATTTCTCGCTTTGAAAAGGCTTAAAATGACGTCATAACTTAGAAATAAATTTTATTCTGCTGAAGTTGACTACGAAGTTGACATAAAAATCGGTTCCTTGTGTCTTTCTAGTTTTGTTCGTATAATGAGATAGGGAATGTTAAATTTTTGTTTCCGTAATATTTTATTCGGTTTCCGGAGCATTGGATCCTCCCTTTACCTTAGACTAGACCATGCTCCCTTTCCTTTGGGTTTTCAAAGCCAAGACCTAATTTTTTAGACGTTCTAAAATTCAATCATTTGGTGTCACTTTTTTACGCTATTTGAACGAGACATTAACATTTTCTGAAATTTCTATTGAATATGTTTGTTTTGGCTTTTAGTCAAGTGTTCTTTGTTTCAAATTCGAAAAAAAACCTTGTCTGGACTTTAAAAAATAGAAAAGAAGCAAAACACATGTTATTCTCGGTTTTCTGAGTATTGGTATTTGCAGTGTCAGTTTTGTGAGTAAGGAAGCATTGGTGTTTTTGAAGTGTTTGCTTACTTATGACATAGTTTTTTGGAAGTTCCTGTTTTCTTCTTATGGTTGGCTATTATGTAAATATTGTATTTTATGTATGTTCTTCACACATGCAAATGATGTAATTCAGAGGCATCTGTTTCGCTCCACCTCAATTTATTTATGATTATTTTATACCGCCCCATCTGTTTCAAGACTTCGACATTGGCTAGCCTGTCAAACCAAATGAGGGGTTCCGCTTCTATTCCTTTAGTTTCCTGCTTTTGGAGGTGGTAGTGTCCTTTATTAACTATGACCTCAACAATAGCAAAAATATTTCAACTTCAGTTAGAAGGACTTGTTTTTACTCCCTCAGTAAGGCGGATTTTCTATGAGTTTTTAGAAGACATCTTAGAAACATAGATTAGCTGTCAATTTCAAAGTGCCTTTTTGAAGCAATTTAGTAAAGAACGATGACGTCTCTATGTATACCTAAAGTAAGGTGTGCTGATCACATTAAACGAATTATTATGTATTTTTTGCATGAAAAATCACAGCTTATGTCTGAGTTTGCTTCGAAAGGGAAACTTTCTGAATGCCGGTGGTTGGTCTCACTTGGCGTAGATATAAATACTTTTGACAACTGTGGTCGCAGCCCTTTGCATTTGGCTGTAAAGGGCAACCATATTAAACTAGTCAAATATCTTATCGAAAATGGAGCGGATGTAAATGCCAAGTCTATGTTTGATTTATCAGCGTTACATTTTGCTGCTTGTGACGGGAACCTTGAAATTTGTCAGTTGCTTGTTTTATCTCGTGCGGATCCAAATTCTATCGCTATGCGAGGTTGGACTCCATTAATAGCTGCCGTTATGTTCAACCATTATGATGTAGTTGATTATCTTTTAAAAAGCGGTGCAGATCCAAGTGCAACTAATGCTATGGGGAAAACAGCTCTGTGTTATGCTTACGAAAGAGGAAATCTTGAAATGTGTCAACTACTTGAAAAATTTGTTCACCAGCATAATCAATGATTTTTGTATGGTACCATCAGTTTCATCTACAGCCGCATTTCACTTCCTACACCTATGGGCCCAGCCAAGTCTGCCATGCCTCGTTTGATCAAAAATGGGGAGGTATTGAGGAAGGAAGAGGAATTAATCAACTCCTCTTATTAGTCGAACTGCCATGTAAGCTTTGTTTGGGTCATAAATTATGTCAACAGAATGGTAAGTTTTTGCGTTCGGTTTGCATTATGTCTAGAGTAAAAACGTTCAGTGAGCCTGTAAAAAATTATTTAGTTAAATTTTTAATTTTTATTTTTGTGGAGACGACGTCACAACTCTGTTATCTGGGATGAGACACATATGATTTTGAATCGACATCCAAAAATTTTGAATCGACATGAAAAAATATTGAATGTATTTTTATTCTTCAAGCATATCCATCCTCCAGTTTGTTCAGTCTTTCTTATTGATTGTGCAACTTTTTCGATTGGGATATCAACTAGAGGCATCTACAAAGCACTATCTAATTACTCAAGCAATGTTTGTCGAACAGATGTCAAGAAGAAATGAGGAAAAGGAGAAAAGTAACAAATAAAGGATTCAGTCACAATATCTTTTATTTGAAATTTCTCTCTACCAAAGGTTTGCTTCGAATATTATTTCAACGGAACAAAAAACTAATATGTGTACATATTTTAATCCACATATTTGTACATATGTCCATATATAATGTACATATTTTAGTGCATATGATTTTTTCTTGCTAGACAATATTCTAGCTTTGTGTTCTAACTAGAACAGCTAGACTGTGAGAACACTCTTCATTTACAATTTCTGCAGCAAAACACTCATTATTCGCATATTTGACACCTTTCATATTTTTATTGCAGGGTTTTCTGGATAGATGTCTTCAAATTGAAGTTGAAGCCAGAGCCTCATCTGCCGAGTTGATATCTCACCCATTTTTAAAAATGGCCACAGATCTTAAGTCCCTCAAAGCAAACATAATTGCGGCCAGAAAGCAGAAACAGTTGTATGGCTGAGTAAGACTATCCAGTGACCCAAGGTTAAATATATGTTAATGTGTCTTCCACCGTCATAAAAATATGCAATCTGTCTGTTTTTAGTAGCATAGATTTTAAGTTAATTATTGTAAATATGCTTTTTCATAGAAGTTAGTTCAGTTTACATTTTTTCCTAAAGTATAATTCAACTTATTGGTGTTTCAAACTAAGTAAAGTCACAGTTCTCGTAGCATTTGCTGTTTTGACTGTTGAATTTATTCATATTGTTTCGACTTAAACATGCAAAAATTGCTGCCTTTATCCCACTTTTGGACTGTCTTTTCAATATATGTACATTTACACTGAACTGTCAACCGCTTTCGTTGAGAAAAATCTTTAAAAAAAAATTTTAAATTCATGCACAGCAAAATCTTCGTGGTATTGTGTTTACTGCGCAAGAGGTTCAAAGCTGTCAGGTGTCGAATGTTTAAGGACAAGGCTTTGTTTTACAAAATGGTAATTATTATCAAATGAGTGCAGCGTCCTCAAATATTGTTGTTTATCAAATTGTTTTATTATTTTTTTAAAAATAAATAAAAAAATGGAACCTAGTCATAGGACCAAAGAACGGAGTCATCATCATGTAATTTATATAAATTAAGACATGTACTTTATACATTAGTATAAAATAATGACTGCTTAAATTTATGATATCTCAAATCTTTCCGCATTTCATAAGAAAATATGTGTATTTCAAGAATATTTACATTTCAGAAATAAACTTTATGACCAAAATTAATTACAAAATATGGTATCCATGTAGCTCCACTCCCATTCAATCCAACCATCATTGAATTTAACCCCAACCACCGTGCAGCTCAACCCCATTCAACCTAGCCCTATCATGTTGCAATGGCTAAATTTAATCAGGGTTGAGCAGAATGAGGTTGGGTTGAATTGGGGCTGAGCTGAAGGAGGTTTTTATTGAACGGGGTTGAGTTAAATGGGGACTTTGGTTTAAGGGGAGTTAGTCACGTGGGCGTTGAGTTACATGAGAATCCAAATAGTTATGTTGATTAATGACTAGTTATCACATTCTATAGTCTAATCTTTCAGTCACACAAATCTTTTTTTTCTTTTTTTTGTAACATTAAACTGTGGATGATTTCGGGACAATAATTTTTTCTTGTGAAAGAGAACCATGTTGTTAAATTCAATTGTTTTAGTTGTTCTGTTTAGTCTGTTTAGTTGAGATATAAGCTTTCCAGGTGCTTTTGTTTTATCTAATGATAAAACTAATCTAAATGGCTATATATGTTCTGTAACTATTTTTATCCCTGAAAATTTGATTACGACTGTTTGGTACTTACGTGTTATATCAATCGCAATTTCTGCTTGATCTGAACTGAAACCTGTTTCTGTGTTCACTCGGAGATATTCAGCTTAGTCTGAGCGAGATAAATCACTATGCAGGTATATTTTAATTAAATATTTAATATATAGAGGGGGTTGGATTAGGTCAGGTATTTAATATAATGGGTTATGGCCGGCCTGCTTTCCTGAATTCTATTATGTATTTTCCATAATTTTGTTACTAAAGTATTATTATTCCATTATATTTTGGTATATTTCATTATGATAACCTAACTTCACTTCATGAGTGGGGTTACTATAACACGTAAGCGCCAACCATTTTTGTATCACTATCATATTTTCAAAAGTTGATAATGTCTTTCAGCCTATTGTAAAATCGTAGGGTGTTAGTGTAGGTGAATGTACTTACTGTCGTTATATCTATTTCTGCAATTTTTCCTAAAGTTTTGTCCTTTTAGCACGTTGTCTCTAGATTGTAGATTTTAAGAACATTCTGAAATTGAGTAGTGTAATTTTCTATCTTTTTAGAAAGCAAGAATATATTACATAAAGTTGTCTTTGATGTAACAAAACATGTGTTTATGTTTTCATAATGTTAACCTGCATTCTCCCAGTGAGATGCTTCCTGTTTATAATTTAATTTGAGTCTAGAAACTTTTCCATGAAACCAAGAAAGTTTACAAGGTTTTCCATTGATTGTCTAAACTTTAAACCTAATCATTGATATTCTCATATTGAGAAACTTACACAGTGGACAAGTTAGGGGCGTTATGGGTTATCAGTATATTTCCAAGAAGAAGGAGGTGCTTAATGACCAAAAGTGCATTTAAGTCACAATATTTGAATTTGTGTTATTGAGAAATATATCAGAGGGCTAGTTAATGGGATTTCGAAGTATTCTCCGTGTATGCTGATGTGAAAGCAGAAATAACTGATATTTCATATTTACCACAAATACCATAAGGTGCTTATTAAGCATGCAATGTTTGACAGTTTTTTTTACTATTTTGCCACTTGTCTTCTTAAGTTATCTCTTAAATATGTCGAGTTGCATTGTATGTTTTCTTTTTTGGGATTTTATGCATCGCCTCCCTTTTTGTATTGGTTTTTAAGTACGCATCTCTTGTGCAATTTTTTTGCCTTTACATATTGTAAAATCTATCTGAGAAGCAGAGGCGGTTTTAGGGGGGCTTCGGGGGCACTTGTCCCTGGTGCAGAAATTTTAGGGCGCAAAATTTTTAATAATTTATCTTTAAAAAAGTAAAAATTTAGAAATTTCATTTTTATTGAAATAAAGTGAAGGGTGGGTTGGCAGTAAGTATAAGCAAATTGGATCCAAAATTTTGGTTTTTCCATATCTTTTCTCATATTAAATAAGGAAAGTCAGATTTAAATAAATGTGAAATTTTGTTAATAAATGAATCTTTTTAACAATTAAAAAATTTGCTAAATTTGGCCTGAACATTTCTGGGAAACAGGAGGGGGGGGGGGTGCTAATCAAGATTTTTTGCCCTGGGCAAAAGATAGACCAGAACCGCCACTGCTGAGAAGTATGTTTTTTTTTAATTTATAAAACTTTACCCTCTAAATATGTGCATTCTCGCTTTTAATGAGGAAATTGGAAGTGAGTATTAATGATTACGGGTTAGTGAAGGAAACCATTCTAAAAAACTGAACGACGCTGGGTAAGTTACTATAAGAGACGCATCGTTGACAACAGATGATTTTTGAACACATGTATCTTTTAAAAGATATCTAACATTTTAATCTTTTCTGTATTAGGACAAATTCTCATACGGATCTCAAACCGTCCTTGCCTGTGTCGTGCAACAAGTTCCGCATCACTGTGATTACCTTTCAAATCCATGACAAATGTCTGATCCCGCTCTGGAAAATGGATTCCGAGCCCACTAGTGAGGTCACCTTCATTTTTTCATCTGACATTCCTTTTGTTTCTCCAAACTGAATGAAAAATCTTCATTCATACCGGTATTGTAAAAATCAGGGACTATTCTAAGTTTTTAAGATAGATGTCAGCTGTATTTTGTTTGATATGTTGTGATAAAGATTAAAGCGCGTATCGAGCTCTTTTTTGAAAAAATAAGCCAGTGCACTCCCAAAAATCCTCTGGTGGAGCTTTTCTCTGAACGCACTTGCAGAGTCGCATTTATCACATAAAAGGGTGGGGAGACCGGTATCGGTCGATCGAAATGGGTTCATCTGTAAGTCTAAGGGAATTTTATCTTCCAATTGGACACCACGCTCTCCCATAGTCTTTGCTGTTTCCCTTAGAATAAAACGAGTTTGGTAAAATTGTTCTGCCTTAGGGACCATCTGGTATAATCATACGTAGCGTTTTGTAGAAATGAAGCTACATTATTCAACACCACAATTTCACTTTTGTATAATGTTTTGTATTCAATTTCCTTCCTGCAAAAACTCGGCTCTTTTTCTTTCTATGACTATGATGAATGTCAGGAGCGTCCTTAGTGTTTTTCACGATATTTCAATGTTTTCTGTGATTGGTGGTGCTTTTGTGCTCGGTCGTGGCAATAATAGGGATTCTCAGTATATTAAGTATGGTTTCATTTTTATTAATCTCAAGATTCTCTCGAAGTCTGCAATTTCCCGATTAATCGTCTCTAGCATCATACTTTTGGATCGTTTACTTATTCTTCTATTGTCAGTAAATTCCAAAAAAAAAGTTTGAATTCCAAGGAAGGAGGTAAAAAGATTTATAAGCCAATATATTGACATCAATAAAGGAATATTCGTCAGTACTTGAAAAGAATTAATTTTGCATTATTTTGGAATGCCACAAAGCTTTATTATTAATAATTATATCAAGCCATCATTAATATATTTAGGAACGGGTTGTTGGTGTAAACTGTAAGATCAAGTAATTTGCTCCTATTTATTTAAACCAGATAGGTAAAAACGATGACTCTCCAGTTGTCTTTGACGATTATGTGGTTATGGCTATCATTTGGTTGAGGTATAAGGTCTTCCTTGACTTTAAGGTATTAACTGAAAAAGGACTTATTATTAATTTAAATAATTATTATTATTAATAAATTATTAATATTAAAATTAACTTATTATTATCATTAATAATTATTATTAACTGAAATAAGGACTAATTATTAATTAGATTCGACCTAAAAGCATGGCTTGTGTGAGCTGAAAATAAATATGAAATCATCCGAATACGGATGCGAAATCATAGATTGAGGATGTTTTTGTAGTGGTGTTACGTTGGCTAAGTAGGCCTACCACCTTGATTTATTTAAGGTCCTTAAGAATATAAAAATAAGGTAAGGTAAAGGATGCGACTCTAGTCCCTTAAAGTCTAAATCGGTAGAAATGATCCATGTTCCAAGCCCCTTTAGCCAGGAAGTGCATTGGGGGACTGGGGGCAAGCCATCCGTAGGAACGTGGAGTTTTTCTGATTCTTATATTACTTTTAAGTGACTAATGACAGACCATTTTACGATTTTCTTTTAAGTAGCATACGCTAAATAATAACAATGTGAAACCGCAATTATTTTCTTTTACATAGTCATAGAGAGACGAAAGAAGAGAAAGCTCCAATAGGTTTCATCTTTGCAGATTACCTCGCCATCTTTTTTCTAACGATTTCCAATAAATCCGGTTATTAAAACCAAGGGGCTGACACTCTAATTTGAACCAACCTGTTTAGTGTTTTTAATAATGACAGCTATTGAAATAACCTTTTATTTCATATCTTACGGCTAACTTTTCTTTTATTAAAAAAGAATATATGAAGTAGATTTTTCATGGCTAGGAGCCTAATCAATGGTAAAATATTGAAATTCTGACTTTTTTCTTTAAATATGATAAAGCCATGCGTTAAAATATACAATATAGAAAAACCCTAACTTATGTTTAAAAAAAGGATAAACGCTGAATAATTCTTACCACATTTAAAGCATGCTTTTACTTTGTTGTTTTCTTCCTTCTTCATCTTCTTCTTCTTTTTCAATAGTAAAATTAAAAATTCTTCAATAGTATATTCACTAGTAAAAAAATTAAAAATATATGGTTATAAAAGTTTGTGATTAAACCTTAACCCCCTCCTCCCCCCGCTTGTCCGCCCGCCAAAATTATTGAGATTTTAAGAAATTGATAGAAGTATGTCAAGCATAATTCAGAACAGAATCGTCGGATAATAAACTGTGAAAAATAAAAAATTGTAAGAATAAATCATATCGCTTTAAGAATTTGTGCGTTCAAAAAGAGAACTGGAATTTTAGAATGTGATTTAATTATAATGGCTCATTGACTGTACTCATCTATCATTTTGTGCAGATTGTATGCATCATGAAAATTGTTGAATTTTACGAAATAGGCAGGGAAAAGTATCCAAGGTATAACTTTAAATATATATATATATATATATATATATATATATATATATATATATATATATATATATATATATATATATATATATATATATATATATATATATATATATTTATTTATTTATTTATAAACAATATAGCCGGCTACCCCAGAGGTAGCCAAATCATATAAAATAATAAACTTTAGAAAAGAAAAGATGGAAAGTATAAGCTATATATGGATAGTGGCAGTTTAAATTTAAGACACAGATTTTGCAGAAGAGTTAAAAAGAAAAAAAAAAACAGTTATAAACAGTCTCAAGAATCTTGTAGATTTTTTGTTTACTGTTCATTATCAGAAAGAACTTTTCTAGACGTCAAAGGCTTTAATAAAATACTGAAAGCTTTACTTCCCATCTCTATATAATTTAGAAAACGATTTATATTTTGTTTAATAATCCTTAAGCTAATTTTAAGAACCAAAGTGAAAAAAAGAAAGCATATTTAACCTATGGATCAGGTGCTCTCAGATTGGGACCGAGTCTCAGGTGCTTTGTCATGGGACACTTTGGTTCTAAGGAAGATTATATGAAAATGAGATACAGCGAAAGAACATAAAATATACATGGTATACCGATGTAGATACTATGGACTGGTCCTTTAGTTATCTACTATATTTTAGGAGTTTTGCAAGGGTAAAATATTGACTTGTTTATAAGGACGCAATATAAACCCTGGTTTTGAGAAAAGTTTTTGTATAACCGCAGGTGGTAAAGGGTGATCGTCAATACAAGACAGAACGTGCTAAAACTAGCTAAAGAGCATGTCGGATGAGTGACATAAACAATGAACATATGCTTTCTTGTGAACGTTGGAAACTGAATTGAAGGAACACACACTTTGGGTACGATACTGGTTTTATAATGTCATGGGGCGTTATCCTATTAGTGATTAGCTATGAGCTATGGACCCTTACCAAATGTATAAAGCAGGATAAGCTGTTACTAGAATCAGGTACAATTGTCGAATGAAAGATAATGAACGAATAACAGTGACTAAAGACTAAAATCCCTCATATAACTAGGGTATTTAATGCTAGTTTATGCAAAAGTTGAAATAAAGGGCATTCGAAGTGGTTGTTGTTAGATTTGTTGGATTGGTATGGGTACTTTGTTTATAAATATCAAGTTTCTTTAAAGATAACATTCTAAATCCTTTGAGAATATCACTTGCTCAAGTACAAAATTATGTGTGCCATTGTTTTTCTATACCTATTTTGTGTCACTAGTCAGTGCCTGTATATGTAAAAAGGGACCATATTGTCATGTTGTAAAAATTTGTGCAATAAAGCTTTGAATCGTTATCTAATTTTTATATTATGTTCATGATTCGATAAGGGTTGTTTTTAGTATCAATCCTATTCCTTGTTAAAACAAATGGCGTATATTTCGTAGAGTTCATGTGTGAGTATCTAGCTTTTAAATAGAATTACAGTCAGGATTGATTGTCCACCAAAGGAAAAGTATAAATTTAAATGAATTCGAACGTTTATGTTTTGGAGTCCCAATGTTTAAAACTTTTGTCAATTATTATACTACAACGCCAACAGCAGAAACTGGACCAACATCTTCGTGACGAACAACACGGCTTCCGACCTGGAAGATCAAGTGCAGACCTAATTTTCAAACTGAGAATGCTGGTTGACGACTCAAAGGAGTGGAATAAATAGCTATATCTTCTTTTCATTGAACTAGAAAAGGCCTTTGACTCGGTTGACCGAGAAATCTTATGGGAAATTCTCAAATACTATGGAATACCCCCCAAGATAGTAGAACTGATCATCGCCGTGTACAAAGAAACAGAATGCTGTGTCTGAACAGAAAATCGAGTTACTAGATACTTCAAAATCATGACTGGTGTCAAGCAAGGATGTGTATTATCACCACTTTTATTTACAATAGTTATGGACTACGTACTCAGATAGTCTATGGGCTATGGAGTAAACGTCAACAATAAACAATTCGCAGATCTTGACTTTGCAGATGATATAGTACTGCTAGAAGACGCCAAAGATCGATTACAGCTGCTATTTGATGAAATCTCAGAAAAAGCCCGAGAGGTCGGATTGTCGATCAACGTCGACAAATCAAAAAGTATGTCCACATCTGGCTCCCCCCTAGCTCTCAAATGCTCTGGTAAAACTGTTGAACAGGTCCAAGAATTTAAATACTTAGGAAGCTGGATAGAAAATACTGGCGATGCAACATTTGAAATCAGGAGAAGGATTGGACAAGCATCAGGCGCCTTCAACAGACTAACACCAATTTGGAGAAGCAACCAATACTCACTTCGTTTAAAATTGCGCCTGTTCAACAGCAATGTGTTGTCTATATTGATGTACGCTAGTGAATGTTGGAAACTCAACCAACAACTTGAGAAACTTGTCCTTGGATTCGAAAACATTTGCCTTCGAAGGATCTTCAGAATCAGTTGGCATCAGAAAATTACCAATAGGGAAATCCGGCTGAAAACAAACCAGCCCATGGTGACCGAAGTTTTGAAGAAACGAAGATGGACATATTTGGGTCATGTTCTACGCATGCCCGAAGACTGACTGCCCTCAAGAGTGTATCAGTGGCAGCCTGAAGGAAGACAAAGACGAGGCCGACCAAAACACACACTGCGGAGGCAGTATGATCGGGACCTGAAAGGGGCAAACATTTCCCTCATTCCGCAATGGGAAGATATCACTGCAGCCGCACAGCTTCGTGATGAATGGAGAGACTTTGTCGACGCCCTATGCGCCACCAATGGCTCAGGAGGATCTAAGGGTTACAAAATTACTATACTGTTTCACTGTGACGCTGTATTTTGCAATGAGAAGCATTTTAGCTTGTGTATCTGGTTTTAGGGGTGCAAATTTCTTATAAAAGATCTAAAGCCAAACTGGCCAACCTTTACAAAACCGAAGGAGACAAAAATATTTCGCCTGTGTACACCAGGCATCCTTACCATTGAGAAAAAAGAAAATATATCAAACAGTTCGTGGTAACGAACTGTAGTAAGGAGCGATCCGGCTCAATAGTAACCAAAACTCTAAAAAATTGAATTTTGATATAAATAGCTACATCAAAAGAATCGCATTTTAATGCTGATTTTAAATATATAAGTTTCATCAAGTTTAGTCTTAGCCATCAAAAGTTACGAGCCTGAGAAAATTTGCCTTATTTAGGAAAATAGGGGGAAACACCCCCTAAAAGTCGTAGGATCTTAACGAAAATGACACCATCAGATTCAGCGTATCAGAGAACCCTACTGTAGAAGTTTCAAGGTCCTATCTACAAAAATGTGGAA
This sequence comes from Artemia franciscana, assembly GCF_032884065.1. Lineage (NCBI taxonomy): Eukaryota > Metazoa > Arthropoda > Branchiopoda > Anostraca > Artemiidae > Artemia > Artemia franciscana. The sequence goes on from NC_088876.1 coordinate 14,332,108, forward strand.
TTTTGCATTTTTTGCCAGAAGACAAATCACGGGTGCGTGTTTATTTGTTTGTTTTTTTGTTTTTTTTTTGTTTTTCCCCAGGGGTCATCGTATCAACCAAGTGGTCCTAGAATATCGCAAGAGGGCTCATTCTAACGGAAATGAAAAGTTCTAGTGCCCTTTTTAAGTGACCAAAAAAATTGGAGGGCATCTAGGCCCCCTCCCACGCTCATTTTTTTCCCAAAGTCAACGGATCACAATTTTGAGATAGCCATTTTGTTGAGCATAGTCGAAAATCTTAATAACTATGTTTTTGGGGATGACTTACTCCCCCACAGTCCCTGGGGGAGGGGTTGCAAGTTACAAACTTCAACCAGAGTTTACATATAATAATGGTTATTGGGAAGTGTACAGACGTTTTCAGGGGGATTTTTTTGGTTTTGGGGGTAGGGTTGAGGGAGGGGGCTATGTGGGAGGATCTTTCCTTGGAGAAATATGCCATGGGGGGAAAAAATTCAATGAAAAGGGCGCAGGATTTTCTAGCATTACTATAAAAAAAAAAAACAATGAAAAAATAAACATGAAAACGTTTTTTCAAATGAAAGTAAGGAATAGCATTGAAATTTAAAACAAACAGAGATTATTACGCATATGACGGGTTCTAAAAATACTTTAGCATAAAGAGCGAGGTATTTAGGAGGAGATAAATACCTCGCTCTTTATGCTAAAATATTTTTAGTGATTTCAACTATTTATTCTACGGCCTATTTGATTCAGGGCTCATTCTTAAAGAATTGGAACAAAACTTACGATTTAGTGTAAAGAGCGAGGTATTAACGAGGGTAAAAACCCCCTCGTACACATAATAAAAATATAAGAATATAAAAGTTTGTTACGTAAGTTAATTCTTAAGTTACGTATATTTTTACTAATAAAAACGTTCGTTGAATATTAAAAGTTCTAGTAGCCTTTTTAAGTAACCGAAAAATTGGAGGGCAGCTAGGCCTCCTTCCCCACCCCTTATTTCTCAAAATCGTCTGATCAAAACTAAGAGAAAGCCATTTAGCCAAAAAAAATTAATATACTAATTTCATTTCAATAATTTATGTGCGGAGAGCCAAAATCAAACATGCATTAATTCAAAAACGTTCAGAAATTAAATAAAAAAAACTAGTTTTTTTAACTGAAAGTAAGGAGCGACATTAAAACTTAAAACGAACAGAAATTACTCCGTATATGAAATGGGTTGTCCCCTCCGCAGTCCCACGCTCTTTACGCTAAAGTTTTTAGTTGTTTTAAAAAGTAGAATTGTGGCAAAGAGTCAAACTTTAGCGTAAAGAGCGAGGGACTGCGGAGGGGACAACCCATTTCATATACGAAGTAATTTCTGTTCGTTTTAAGTTTTAATGTCGCTCCTTACTTTCAGTTAAAAAAACTAGTTTTTTTTATTTAATTTTACCACAAAAGCTCATAGGAATCCAAACATAATAGGAATAAAAAGAAAAATCGGACCAATATATACAAAAGCTCGAAACAACATTGTTGCTTCCATATCGCTACAGATGTTTTTCACTCAATTGTATTTTGTAGTAATAGACCTTAATATAGGATAAATTTTTTCAATATATCCCCGTGAAAACTGGTAATAGTACTTTTGGAAGAGTCTGGAGACTACGCCTTTTGGCAGGGGTATTAATTCACGAAAATTCTGGGGTGGGGAGTAGATATGTAGTTTTGAAGCCTCGGGGGTGTTTTTTTATTTTTCTTCCGTAAAAATACCAAAACTGTACCCCCCTCTCAATTGACGTGTTTGCCGCGTGGTACATACTTTGCTCAAGCTGTGCGTAAATGACTACCAGCTGAAGCGCTTCCACAAAGTGATTTATAATGGACTAAGAAATTTTTCCAAAGTTATTTGCATTAATGATTTGCCACGAAATAAATTATATTTGTGTGACTAAAGCAATTTCAAATAAACTAATTTTTTGTAATTTCCTAGTCTGCATATTACTTGTCCGAAATTCTTAGTATAAGCCTTGTATCAGCAACATGGCTTCTTCTAAGGATTTCAGAAAAGGACTTATTTTTAACATCGTGGTACAAAAATTGGTTCAGCCTATGCATTCCACCTGGATGAGAGAAAACAAACAAATATTTGGGTCTCTTCTTCATGTTTAATAGACGAAGTAGATGGCAGTTAGCACGCCACGTCGATTCTTTCTTCTGCGCCGTGAATCGACCGCCAGGTCTCTAATTTAACGCTCTAAATTATTTCTATAGCATTTTTTCTCAGCCCTTGGCGTCGATGCTGGTAATAAAATCAAAATCTGTTGTTTGGATTTGAATATTTTTTACAAGAAACAAACGCTAATGTATGTTGGCTATATCTAAGTTTTTTAAAAGAAATTCCTGTTTTTTTTTAACTTGAACGTTTTTTTTTAATTTAGTCATTTTAAAGCTGGCCTTGAGTTTGGGCAATTCATTAATCAAATGGAATTTTAAGACGTAGTTGATAAATTTTGCAACAAATTTTGATAATAATTTGACTCTAGAATTGTATGGATGGGGAGGTGAGAAATTATTTCAATAAACGGACGCTGTCTCAAAATCTCAATTTATTATTCCTCGCAAGCGAGGTTTGAAATATGTGTTCTAATGTAAGAAAAGTAGGGTAATTTAGGTGCAAGTGTATGCTGTTTCCATAATCTTATTATTTTTTGCTTATTTATAACCCACACATGCAAGCAAAAAAAAAAAAAAATATAAATGCAGAGTAGTAATAAGAACCAGAGGAAAATATACAAGCAACAAAAAAATCGGACAAAACAATGGTGAAGAGAATAATGCGCATAAGCCAAACCCGTAGATTTACTATGTTGTACATTAGACTTCTAAATAATATCCGGAACGCCAAATTATTCACCAGAAACAGGTCTTCTCTCTACTGTGGAAGATAGAGAAGAAATTTTAAAATTTCAAATAATTTGTGCGAACTTTGCTCAGATCACTTATCTTAAGAATTAGGGAAAATTGGAATCGGATCATAAAGGATAGAGTAAGCACAAAAGGTGGAGTGCAGTTTTGACCAGGACACGCCTATTATACCTACCTCGGTTTGTAACAATTTGTACACAACCGAACTGGATCTTTTTACCAATCATATTGTATACGAAGATGTACTTTTTTTCTGTAAAAAAAATGGATTTAATTTTTAACATCAAACAAATCTCTACGACAATCCAGTGCCCCCTGTTTGTAGTTTATAAAAAAAATAAAAATAAAAAAGAGGACATGTCGGAGATATCTATAATGAAAAAAGTAATTTACTTGTTGTTCAAGCCAGGGAACTGTAAATTTCCTGAATAGGATTTTGGCCACGACAATTTCAATGGTGTACTTTTTCTTTCGATCTGAGGCCATTTTTTAAGGGGTATCATGCTATTTTTCGAATTTCTGTTAAATTTCATTTGAAACTAACATTTTATTATTAAGACTAATTTAGATAATAGTTACTTTTCCCGAATCAGCTAGAAATGGCAATCCTTTCTCAATCGCATTTTTTTTTCAAACGTGTTTTTTTTTTTTTTTGGTTACTGTGGGCCGTGGAACATCCTTTTTTTTGTTTCAATCTGACGCCTTTATTTAAGGGGTTTCATGCTATTTTTCGAAATTCCATTAAATTTCATTTCGAACTAACATTTTATTATTAAGACTAATTTGGATAATCATTTTTCAATCGTATTTTTTTTTAATGTTTTTTTTTTTTTTTTTTTGGTTACTATAAGCCGTGGTTCATCCTTTACTAGGTTGCAGTGACATCGGTATACTTCCTGAAATTGAGTCAACTGGGAGCTTTCCGTTTCCAATTGCCAGCAATTGATCTGAAAATATTTCAGCAGAGTGATCTTTTTGCAATCGGACACGCATATTTATATTTAATTTTAATGTCTTTACGTGCACCCATATATATATATATATATATATATATATATATATATATATATATATATATATATATATATATATATATATATATATATATATATATATATATATATATATATATATATATATATATAATTATAATTTTCAAGGCAAGCATTCATTTCGTCTGCAGGTGTCGATCTAGGAATAACAGGTAATGTTTGCCTGAAATCTCCCGCAAGCAATATTAATGTGCTGCCAAAGGGTTTGGAATTTCCTCGCAAATCTTGCAATGATCGGTCAAGAGCCTCGAGCGATTTTTTGTGTGCCATTGTGCACTCGTCCCAAACAAGAAGTTTGCATTGCTGCAATACTTTACCCATCCCAGATGATTTGGAAATGTTGCACGTGGGAGTTTCTGTAGGCTGCATATTCAGAGGCAATTTCAAAGCGGAAAGAGCAGCTATTTCACCAAACAGCAACGTTGTGGTTATTCCGGACGACGTAAGGGCCAACGCTATGTCATTTTTGGATGGAACTGATGACGTAAATTGGACATTCCTAATCTGGCCCTTTCTCTTTGAGCCGTAAGCCTGGTTTTGCGTTGCTCTGGTGTTTCCTCCTGGTGTTCCCTTTTTGGTGACATTTTAGGATAATTATACACGCATTGCTTTTGTAATACAGCGACACGCCTTCTTTTTTTTACTATCTCTATCAGCCGCAAGCCTGGTTTCGCGTGCGAACATGACGTCATTTATAGATTTTAATCTTTTTTTTCAGGTTTTTTCCTTTTTTAGTTTTTTTTAGTTTGTTTCATTTTTTGACGTTGTATTGAATATGACGTCATGTATAGTTCTTTTTAGTATTTTATTTTATTTTTTTTTTTCTTTTTCTTTTTTTTAGTTTTTTCTTTTTTTTTAGTTTTTTTAGTTTTTTTTTTTTTTTTAGTTTCTTCTTTTTTTTCTTTTTTCGTTTCTCTAGTTTTTCTCTTTTTATCTTCTTTTAATTTTTTACCTAATTTAGGTTTTTTCTTTTTTCTTTTATTAGTTTTTTTCTTTTTATTATTTTTTTTAGTTTTTTCCTTTTCTTTTTTTCTTTTTCTTTAGTTTTTGTCTTTTTGTCTTTTATTTTAGTTGTTCTTTTTTTTTAGTTTTTTATTTTTTAGTTTTTCCTTTTTTTCCTTTTTGTATTGTTTTTAGCTTTTCCTTTTTTTAGTTTTATTCTTTTTTAGTCTTTTCTTTTTTAGTTTTTTTAGTTTATTTTTTTATTTTTTTATTATTTTTTTCTGTTTTTTCAGTTTATCTTCAGTTTTTTTTCTTTTTTCTTTTTAGTTTTTTACCTATTTTATTTTTAAATTTTTTTCTTTTTTTTTATTATTTTTCTTTTTTTCCTCTTAGTCTTTTTCTTTTTTTTTCTTTTTCTTTATTTTTGTCTTTTTGTCTTTTTTAGTTTTCTGTTTTTTAATTTTTTCTTTTTATTTTTTCCTCTTTTATTTATTTTTTATTTTTTTCTTATTTCTAGTTTTTTTTCTTTTTTTTTTTTTTTAGTTTCTTCTTTTCTTTTATTTTTTTTTCTTTTTCAGTTGTTTTCTTTTTTGTTTTTTTTCTTTTTTTTTATATTTTCTTTTTGGTTTTTTATTTTTTTCCTTTTTTTAGTTATCTTTTAGTTTTTTTTCTCTTTTTCAGTTTTTTTATGGAGGATAGTTTTTAATTATTTTAAGTTTTTTTTTAGTTAGCTTTTTTTTATATATTGACGTCATACTTAGTGACTGACAGACGGACAGAAAATCGAATGGTGACTTACCGCTTTTTAAAGTTAGCAAAACTGCACAACACAAAAAACTCATCTACACAAGACTCTTTTGAATCGTTCTATAGCAACCTTACATATGATATTTCTCATAATCAAATACAAATTCTCATTTATATAATTAAAATCGAAGGTTTGTTTGTCTGTGTCTTATATGTGTTGGTGATCAAGTTGAGTTGACTGTGGTGAAAAAGATAGGATCGATGGCTAATCAAACAGTTCGTGGTTTGGAGCTCTAAAAAACGGAATTTTTATACCAATAGACACATCAAAAGAATCGGATTTTATGCTGATTTTAAATCATTTTCGACAAGTTTAGTCTTAGTCATCAAAAGTTACACGCCTGAAAAAATGTACCTTATTTTCGAAAAAGGGGGAACACCCCCTAAAAGTCATAGAGTCTTAATGAAAATCACACCATCATATTCAGCGTAACAGAGAGCCCATCTGTAGAGCTTTCAAGCTCCTGTATGTATGTATCGGATTAACGACGCTTCTTGACTACTAAGGTCCCTGCGTTGACCCTGCAGTGCATTCCTGCAGCATGATTCGATCTCTGGGGCCTGTATTACCAAGCTAAGGTCAAACCCACTGCGCCACCACAGGACAGTTTTCAAGCTCCTATCTGCACACATGTGGAGTTTTGTATTTTTTGCCAGAAGATAGATCATGGATGCGTGATTATTTGTTTTTGTTTGTTTGTTTTTTTTCCACGGGTGATCGTACTGACCCAGTGGTCCTAGAATTTCGTGAGAGGGCTCATTCAAACGGAAATTAAAAGTAATAGTGCCCCTTTTAAGTGACCGAAAAAATAGGGGGCAACTAGGCCCCCTCCCACGCTCATTTTTTGCTCTTTACATTATCGCGAATATCCTCATATACGTAATATGAGGCGATTCGTCCCCCCCGAAATGGGGGGTCGGGGCGATCGGGTTACGTGGGAGCATCTTTCCATGGAAGAATTTTTCATGGGGAAGATAATTTCTATGAAGGGGATGCTGGATATCCCAGTATTATTTAAAAAACGATCAGAAATTAAAAAAAAACAACAACAAGCGTTTCAACTGAAAGTAAGAAGTAACGTAAAACGAACAGAAATTAGTACGTATATGAGGGGGTTCGTTTCCTCGTCAATACCTCGCTGTTTACGCTAAAGTATTTTTAGTAATTTCAAAAGATCTATTTATTCTAATTAAATGGCCTTTGTGATTCAGGGGTCATTCTTAAAGAACTGGATCAAAATTCAAAATTTAGCGTAAAGAGCAAGGTATTGAAGAGGGGGTGAAACGCCTCATATTACGTATATGAGGATGTTCGCCCTCTCGTCAATACATCGCTCTTTGCGCTAAAGTTCGAATTTTGTAAAATAATGGCCGATATAAGAAATAATTTGTTTGTATTATTTTCCGGCCAAACTTAGCATTTAATTTTACCTTAATCAGCTTCATCACTATGATTTTATGTGTTCGGCTTTTGGTGGTTATAAAATAATAAAAACTAGTTTTTTTTCAACTGAAAGTAACAGTAAAACTTAAAACGAATATAAATTATTACGCATCAAACAGTTCGTGGTAACGAACTGTAGTAAGGAGCGACCCGGCTCAATAGTAACCAAAACTCTAAGAAGTGGAATTTTGATATCAATATTTACATCAAAAGAATTGCCTTTTAATGCTGATCTTAAATATATAAGATTCATCAAGTTTAGTTTTACCCATCAAAAGTTACGAGTCTGAGAAAATTTGTCCCATTTTAGAAAATAGGGGGAAACCACCCCTAAAAATCATAAAATCTTAAAATCAAACCATTAGATTCAGCGTATCAGAGAACCCTATTGTAGAATTTTCAAGCTCCTATCTACAAAAATATGGATTTTCGCATTTTTTGCCAGAAGACAGATCACGGATGCGTGTTTATTTGTTTTTTTGTTTTGTTTTTTTTCCCAGGGGTGATCGTGTCGACTCAGTGGTCCTAGAATGTCGCGAGAGGGCTCATTCTAACGGAAATTAGAAGTTCTAGTTTCTTTTTAAAGTGACCAACAAAATGGGAGGGCACCTAGGCCCCCTCCCACGCTCATTTTTCCCCATAGTCACCGGAGCAAAACTCTGAGATAGCCATTTTATTATCATAGTCAAAAAACCTAGTAACTATGTCTTTGGGGACAACTTAATCCCCTACAGTCCCCGTGGGAGGGGCTGTAAGTTACAAACTTTGACCATTGTTTACAGACAGTAATGGTTATTATGAAGTGACAAATGTTTTCAGGGGGATTTTTTTTGGTTTGAGGGTGGACAATTTGAGGGGGGGGGGCTACGTGGGAGTATCTTTCCATGGAGGAATTTGTCATGGGGGAAGAAAATTTCAATGTAGTGGACGAAGGATTTTCTAGTATTATTTAAAAAAAAATGGAGAAAAAATATGAAAAGTTTTTCAACTGAAAGTAAGGAGTAGCATTAAAGCTTAAAACGAACAGAAAATATTACGCACATGAGGGGTTCACCTCGTCGTAATACTTCACTCTTTTCGCTAAAGTAATTTTATTGATTTCAACTATTTATTCTACGGCTTTTGTGATTCAGGGGCCAATCTTAAGGACTTGAGACAAAATTTAAGCTTTAGTGTAAAGAGCTAGGTGTTGACGAGGGAGTGAACCACCTCATATATGTAATAAAAACATATGAATATAAAAGTTCGTTACGTAAGTTAATTCGTAAGTTACGTATATTTTTTACTAATGAAAACATTATATAGTAAAAAATTAAAAGTTATAGTTGCCTTTTTAAGTAATCAAAAAATTGGAGTGTAACTAGGCCTTCTCTCCCCGCCCCTTTTTTCTCACAATCTTCCGATTATAACAAATATTCGATATAACGTAACTATGAAAAAGCCATTTAGCCCAAAAAAATTAATAAGAAAACTTCGTTTTGATTATTTATGTGCGGAGAGCCAAAGTCAAAACATACATTAATTCAATAACGTTCAGAAATAAAAAAAAAACAAGTTTTTTAACTGAAAGTAAGGAGCGACATTAAAACTTAAAACGAACAGAAATTACTCAGTATATGAAAGGGGCTCTTCCTGCTCAACGGTCCACTCTTTACGCTAAATTTTTTTATTGTTTTAAAAAGTAGAGTTGAGAGTCAAACCTTAGCGTAAAGAGCGGGGCGATAAGGAGGAAAAGCCCCTTTCATATACGGAGTAATTCTGTTCGTTTTAAGTTTTAATGTTGCTCCTTACTTTCATTTAAAAAAACTTTTTTTTTATTTAATTTCTGAACGTTTTTGAATTAATGCATGTTTTGATCTTGGCTCTCCGCACATAAGTAATTAAAACAAAATTTGCATATTAATTAATTGCAATTATGGGAAGACTTTGGGAAAAAAGGAGTGAAGGAGGAGGCCTAGTTCCCCTCCAATTTTTTGATTACTTAAAAAGGCAAGTAGAACTCTTAAGTTTTTACAAACGTTTCCATTGGTAAAAATTATACGTAACTTACGAATTAACTTACGTAACGAACTTCTATATTCGTATTTTTTTATTGTGTATATAAGGGGGTTCAACCCTCGTCGATACCTCGCTCTTTACACTAAAGCTTAAATGTCCCAATTCCTTAAGAATGACCTCTGAATCACGAAGGCCGTAGAAGTAATAGTTGAAATTACTAAAAATACTTTAGCGTAAAGAGTGAGGTATAACGAGGAGGTAAACCCCTCATATGCGTAATAATTTTTGTTCGTTTTAAGTTTTGATGCTGCTCCTTACTTTCAGTAGAAAAAACTTTTCATTTTTATTTTTTCATTGTTTTTTCAAATAATGCTAGAAAATCCCGCGCCCCTTCATTGAAATTCTCTTCCCCCATGAAAAGTTCCTCCATAGAAATATCCTCCCACGTAACCTCCCCCCTAAACCAAAAAAAATCCCCCTGAAAACGTCTGTACACTTCCTAGTAACCATTATTATATGTAAACACAGCTCAAAGTTTGTAACTTGCAGCCCCTCCCACGGGGACTGCGGGGGAGTAAGTCGTCCCTAAAGACATAGTTATTAGGTTTTTCCACTACAGTGAATAAAATGGCCATCTCAGAATTTTGATCCGGTGACTTTTGGGAAGAAATGAGCGTGGGAGGGGGCCTAGGTGCCCTCCAATTTTTTGGTCACTTAAAAAGGGCACTAGAACTTTTCATTTCTGTTAGAATGAGCCCTCTCGTGACATTCTAGGACCACTCAGTCGATACGATCACCCCTGGGAAAAAAACAAACAAAAACAAATAAACACGCATCCGTGATCTGTCTTCTGGCAAAAATGCGAGATTCCACATTTTTGTAGATAGGAACTTGAAACTTCTACAATAAGGGTCTCTGATACGCTGAATCTGATGGTGAGATTTTCGTTAAGATTGCATGACTTTTAGGGGGTGTTTTCCCCTATTTTCTAAAATGAGGCAAATTTTCTCAGGCTCTTAACATTCGATGGGTATAACTGATCTTGATGAAACCTATATATTTAAAATCAGCATTAAAATGCAATTCTTTTGTGTAACTATTGGTATCAAAATTCCATTTTTTAGAATTTTGGTAACTATTGAGCCGGGTCGCTCCTTACTACAGTTCGTTACCACGAACTGTTTGATAAGCTTTCCTTTGAGTGATACTTATACGGTTGAGGACACTGATATGTTTGGTGCGTTTCCATTTTTTGTCAAGGTTTCCTTATTTTTATTTTTATTATCATTTTTTCTTTAGTGTATTTTGTATTCTTCATAAGGAATATGACAAATGACTGAATTTCACGCAACTAACTGTTTTTTTTTCTGATGCAAAGCATTTCATAAGCAATGAATAAACAAAAAACGCACAACCCTTCACCCATCCGGTAAGACACAAACGGTAACAATAGAAGCACAGGATTTAGTTTCTTAAACTGATCCTATTTTGAATTCTTCCTTTTTCGACCCACTAGGAGGTGGGAACCCTATTTTCTTACAGGCTCATTTTTTTCAGCCGCATTGAAATATTTAAATGTAGCCGTATTGAATCCGACCAAAAGCTTAAAACTTCCGTATTTAAGAATCATGAAACATTCGTCCCACGAAGTAACGTTTTTGTAAAGATTCTTTTAATAAATATGGGAACAAGTACATTAGTGGCCAACCTAAAACTAGTGTCAAAGGTTAACTCAGTTACGTCCACGGGTTCTATTTCGGGAGGGGTACAACGTCGAAAAAATAGTGGGGAATACAAAAGTATAAGAAAAATATTGCACATAGTGTCTTTGATTTGGTTGTGTACCCCGCAACGTTACCTGAATGTTTTAACTTGATGCGCTTTCCCGTTACTGAGATATGGGAGCTACACCCTTTTCCCAACACCCCCTCAACACTCCCTGGCAGTCTCAATTTAATACCCTTAGTAGTTTCTGAGATCTGATGATGCACCCTTTTGAGAACCTGGATGCAAATAATGTCTACTGATTTAGTTCGACGTCCGCCTGAACACTCCTTGAAAAGTTTCAACTTGATGACCCCATTCGTTCCTGAGATATAGGAGAAACACCCTTTTGACAATCTGGATGTACATAATGTCTTCACCACCATAATGTGATTAATTTTAACCACCCTCTTCAATATGCCCTGAAAGTTTCATCTTCCCTTAGTCTTTTCGGACACCTAGGATCAAGCACGCCCCCCTTCCCAATGCTAGAGCCTATATGTAAACAATGGGTAACTTACATGATTTACAGCCTTTTCCCACGGGCCGTGGGGGTTACGTCCTCCCTGAAGGCATAGTTTTTTCACATTTCGACTATTGTGAACGAAATAGCTATCTCAAAGTTACGGTTTAATCATTTTTTACTCTTAAAAAGGGGCACTAGAACTTTCAATTTCAAATCGAATGTCGAAATTTCTGTAATCGCTCCTTCCATGCGAAGTGGCCTGATAAAAAAAATACAATCAAGCCATATCACTCTTTACTTAGGCGGCTCTATCGTCCTACATATAAAATGGTTTGTTAGTACTTTCTTTATAGTCATATCTTCTCTTAGTCATTTATAATCTTAGATCAAACCCATAAGATAGTTGAAGCACTTGATCTCGCCCGTGAAACCGTTCACGGTCAAGTACTTCGGCTCATCTTTCTTTTTTAATTAGTGTCAAAAACTGACGTAGGAATTCAACCTGTCCATTTAAAATTTGCCTTGTTCAGTCATGTCAATTTTATTCGACATTTAATGATGCCTATTTAGTGGGCAAAGTCAACTGAGCATTCCTCCTATGATTTTGGCCTGTAGTCAATCATCCCATATCTCTGTGGAAATCTATTTTCAATGTGACACAATACGAAGTAAAGCAGAATGGGCTGCAGATGAGATGTGTAGATCCCCCCTTTAATGTCTATAAATATGTGATTTCTGTTCTGAGCTGATAAAGCACGACTTCTCCAGGGGGAAATGAAGAAGATATGAAAACCATAACAAAAGAAATGGAAGAAATGCGGGTGAAGAGCCCTTACACCATTGCTTTTTATAATGGAGAAAAACGAAAGATTTTGTTTTGAATTCATTTGTTTTCGCTTTGGATATGTCTGTTTTAGAAAGCCAAGCAACTTATTTTTCAGGAAAGAATGAGATTACAATGAAGAGCTTATAGGCTATAAAATAATACAATTGATATAAACAGCACTTTTAACCCCCCTCCTCCACCAAGGGTGTCTTCAGATTTGTGTTTTTTGGATAGGGGACGGGACACAAGAGTATTATTTCAAAGAGAAGCTTTCATAGGAGAATTTTGGCAAGAAAATCTGTCATGCCCCCCCCCCCATTTTCCTCCGATATCAACCGATTTTGTCTTGTTAGGTCTTCCAAGGATGGAGACAAAAAGATATAGTGTGCCCATCCTTATGGATACCCAATACTCTCCCAGTATTTCTGCAAAATTATGTGCAGACTAGCCCTTTCGAACGTATAGTGCCCTTAGAATCTTAGCTTAGTTGGAACCCCTCCTCCTGACTGCTCTAATCTCCACTTATTTTCTAAAAGATGAAAAATTATATTTAGTTTTGTATGGACTACTTAATTGACTCCAACTATTTACTTATTATGTTCAAAAATAAAACATTTCCTCGTTCAGTTTTGAATTTATTTTTGTGACAAAAGCTTGCATATATGAAATTTCACTACTTTTGGGACAATGCACAAGGACAATGTACTTTTGTGATAATACTAATTTTCCTTTTTGTTTTTAATGTATAGAGGAATTATTCCAATTCATCTAAAAAGTTACCTTAACCTAAGCCGCCTCAATCCACTTAAAATAAAGATAATGTTGTTTTTACCAATGGACTCCATGCTCATAAATTTTCCCTATTTTATTTCTTCTCTCCCTGTTGTAAAGAAATTAGAAGACAATCCCCTAATATTTTTGAAGATTACAACTCCCTTATGTATTCGCTTTGACAGTGGCTATATAATATAATACTCGTCAACACATCGTGTAAACAAAAGTGAAACAACTTTCCCATGTCATTCATTGTTCCATCACACATTTTTCATACTTCATTAAACCAAATCATATCCACCCACTATAACCCATTAGCGTGTTTGATGTTAGAATCATGGAAGTCTTATCTCTAGCTTCTTTTCAGACCTTACGTTAGAAATTTCTACGCTCCAAAGAACATGATTAAAGTCATTGGACAGCGCGTGGAGACTCTTCAACGTGGAAAAATTTTGAAGCAGACATTAAAATGAGGGAGAAACGAAAAAAAAAACAAATAAATAAAAGGTAGTTTTAAAATTCCTTATCGCGTAGGAATTATATTCCTTCCTTTCTTCAATTCTTATTTCAATCAGAATTTTCCATTATAATATCATAAGGTAAATGTTTACTTTCGTTCCAGTTTACAGCACTTAGAAATGCTAATTCTAGAAGCGCATCCATTTCTGGTTGACCCTCCTCCCCCATGGGGCAAAATAAAAATGCGTAAAGTGGGCTTGCTTACAGGTTACGTTACCTAAAGAGCGAAGTGTATTAGTACATGAGCCCCGCGGGAAGCGGGGCGAGGTCTGTATTCTATATTTATTTAATTAGCCTCGTTTGAGGTTTTTTCTTCTTTTTTGAGGTTTATCACTCTTTGTTGAATGAATATAGAATACAGATCTCGCCCCGCTGCCCGCGAGCCTCATGGACTGATACGCTTCACTCTATAGGTAATGTTACCTGTAAGCAAGCCCACTTTGTGCATTTTTAGTTTGCTCCATGGAGGAGGAGGGTCAACCAGAAATGGATGCGCTTCTCTAATAATGACAAGGAAACAATATGTAATTGTCAGAATCTTGCTATATGCAGTAATACGCACTTTAGAGCACTTAGAACGAAAATAATATTGAACTATCATAATTTTTCCTGTCTTTTTATCCTGTCTTGAATAAGCTTTATAGTTTAAATAAAGGAGGTGTTGTAACTCATGGCACCCGAATAGCGATCTCAGGAATAGGGCGGGGGAATCCGCTGAAATTATTCCAGAACTGGGAGAATATTTAAAAAAAAGTATTTGGCGTTTACAAAAAAGTACTTCGTTTACTTCGCCTTTTCCTTTCAGAAGATAAATTAATTTCTTAAGTAAGACATAGTCAGTTGTTATTTTGCTTTTGATATAATCGATTTTAGAATTTCAACTGACTTATCCTCCCCCTAAAGCTTTAATTTCCATATCAGTCTCAGGTTCAAGATATAAATGGAAAGGTGTCGGAAAAAGTGTAACCCTCAAGTAAACGTTATTGGCGTGACACGTTTCTAAGACTTTCTGCTGAAACTTTCTAGGATCTATTCTAACTCAAGTTCATCATAGAATTAATAAAAAAAAATAATGCTACAGGACACCTTTAAGAAGCAAAAACTGCATTGCATTTAATACATAACATAGGTATTCTTCTGTACTTCTGTACTGTATTCTTCGCTATCTTCTGTTCTGGTATTCGGCCACTTCTGTTGACCGGTGATCTAAAACGTACTCGTATAAATTATTACCGGTACTGCAAATTTCTTTTATATCTGCCTCGTTCTTACCGGAATACAAAACTGATTCAAAAGTATTGTGCGACAGATATTACTGGTGTTTTCGAAAGTTATCTGCCAAGCTAGCTATTGAAGTGCTTTCTAGGCTAGGATGTTTTCATCGCCTTATCCGTCTTTTTTCTTATGTGATTAGCTTGGTTTCTTGTTTTACTTTTGCATTTTTTTGTATTTACTCCACTTAACTTCTGTTTTGTGAAGTTCGTGATAAATAAATTATTATTATTATTATAGGCTATGTGTATTGACGTTTGTTCTTTGTGATATTTTGTATAGATTTCTTGTAAAGAAATATTCTTGCCATTGCATTTCATTAGTTGAAAGGAAGCAAGATTGAAATGTACCATTGAAAGTAGAGAAAACTCTTTCCTTTTTCTAGTGATCTAAACTAAAAAAGAAGAAGAAAGTCTACCAATTAAAACGGGAAGTAAAGACATGTTAGTCCGTTGAACTTCCATGTTGTGTGGAATTTTCATTAGGAAGAATTTACTATTTCCTCAGAACGTAATAGAAACGGTAGATCTTTAAGACCAATTATGAAAATCTTAAGCCAAATCTCCTTAAACAGATTTTGGGGTGAGCTTTGGTCAATAAGCATTACATAATATTGCATTCTCATTAAAAACTATTATATTCACAAATAAAAGTTTGCATGGATGCCTTCTCAAATACTTTAGCATCTGATACAAACCATAAATTGTAATCAAATATCATGCTCTATAAAAGTCAGTAAAGGTTCATGACATTTAATTACTTTTTTTATTTACTATTTTCGAGTTATGATAAAAACAAAATTGTGTTATTGCTTACATAAAGAAATTATATATTTTACAACGTTATTCCTTAAATGGAAAACGGAACTAATGGCGCAATTTCTAGCCTCAACGTAGGAGTTTTCAAAGGTTACTGAAAAGGAACTACCCAAAAGTGTTACTTGAACTCAAATCAACTTCTCCCCCAGCAGATAAAGATACTTCTAAAATCGATAAGCTTGGGCGATGCTGAACTGGGAATTGTCAATAGCACACACATAATGTACTAAGGACATGAAAATGAAACTGTTTTTCCCCTATTCGTACCCAAAAACCAGGGTTTTCTACAATTTTTCTTAAGTTATCAGATTTCTTTTTTACAGTCTTTGGTACTTCAGAGGACAGAAGTATAATAACAAGTATAACAGGCTAGGAAAGCGTAAAAATTTAAAATATACACATGACATCTACACCACACAAGTAGACTTGCGTTCTTCATATAGATAATGTCAACTTGGAATAACCACACACATTTTTTGAGGGGTCCTTATGCTTTTCCTTTCCTAGCACCAGCAAAGCTTTAATCGATTATTTGCAGCACTGAGAATTAGTTTTTTAGGCCCGCTTCCGTATCACTAATGGTGTCACCCGTTTTTGTTAGATATGTGGTGGCTGTTCACTGGCTTGCGTTACACCATGATTTCTTCACATTATCTGGTGTATATGATATTTAAGATAAAAAGCTATGATAAAACTTACCGTCGGTCAGAGTTGAACTAGGACTTTCTAACTAGGAAGGCAGTACTGAACATTAGCGAAGAGACCTTCTATAAAAAGGATGATTAACCTGAATGGAAGAAAGTTATCATGTAAGTATATTTTCAGCTTTCTTGCGCAAAGTGATCGGATCCTACCGTTTTGGGCCCTTAAAGACGAAGTGGCTGAGAAACAAATTCCCAGAACTAATGGTATACTTTTCTTCATGACTTTATTTTTAAAGATGAAGCTGACATGACGGAGTGTGACCTCCGATCGAAAATTTGTAACTCCAGGCGATTATTCAGTCTCCAGGAGATCTATTTATGCCCGAGTGTCTATATCAAAGGAACCATAATGTGGTTATTTACTGACTTCTTCCTCTTTTGCTAGAAATATACAATGAATAAATCCATTTAAATTTTGTATTATGAGTGATAAAGTTATGATAAAAATGCAACTTGCTGTGGATAATTTTTTGGGGGCAGTACTGTCCGCCTAGTTTACTGAAGTCCATGTGCTCGACTTGTACCTATGACCTATGCCATTATTTATTTACTAAAAGCCGTACTAAACATTAAAATATTTTTGTACGAAGAAAGGAGCTATTGCTCCTTAATACCTATATTGCATGCTTATTTCAAATATTTTCTCCTCAATGAAGCAATGAATCAACTATCACGTAGCCGCACCAGCCTCTGAAGTTGGGAAGCTTCATACATAGACCTAAAATATTTTAAGCCAATTGGCTGTTGCAGAGTTTTCGCCCCATAGTATCTTGGTGCTAGTGGTGGCCAAATTGCAATACTTTAACAAGGAATGGCAAAAATTGAAGCATCACCGTGAATGTGATCGAACTCGAATTGCGCATAATATCTTGTGCTTAAAATTGCCTTTCAGGTGATGTCACTTCCGGCATTCTATGACCGCTAGTTCGAAACGATCACCATTGGCGAAAAAAGAAAAACCAACAAATAAACAAGCATCCATGACTATTCTGTTTGGGGAACATACATATTTTAGGTTTTTACGTATAAGAACTTATAAGCATCAATTTAGGATTTTTGGACACGTTGAATTTTATTTTATTAAATAAAAAAAACAAGTTTTTTTAACTGAAAGTAAGGAGCGACATTAAAACTTAAAACGCACAGAAATTACTTCGTATATGAAAGAGGCTGCTCCCTCATCAACGCCCCGCTCTTTACGCTAAAGTTTGACTCTTTCTCTCAATTCTTCTTTTTAAAACAGTAAAAAACTTTAGCGTAAAGAGCGGGGAGTGACAGTGATTGTTCGTTACTTGCCGTCCATTACAATGACCGATTTTAAAAAAAGCCAAATCACTAGAATTTTAATCTGTTGGCAAATAGCCTGTCTCTGTTAAACAATTGATTGGGCTGAAAAAGTTCGTCTTCGCTTAGACGAGTTCATTTTTATAATACTTGAAACTAGTTCATTTTTAGGCATATAACTGAATTTTAATTTTGTACCTTGTCAATAAGATGTCCCGATAGCGATGAATAACAATACAAAACAACAAAACAGTTTTTCCCAATAAGCAATTCCTTGTTTTATAGAAACTATGCTGACGAGCTACCTACTAAAATATACCAAAAATATACCGCTTAGAGCTATATTAAAAGGTCTAAGCGGTCCTACTGAATGCGTATGTACATATTTGATCTACTGTGCCGATTTCTAAATGTTTGATTTTTGTGTTTTATATATGCGTTAATATGAAGTTTTCTTGTTAGTTTATTTTTATGTTTCTTTCGTTGTTTATTACTCCGCCCATTCTTCTGTTGTTGTATGGCGGGCTATAAATTAAATTCATTCATTCATTCCTTCTAATTCACAAACCTTCTAATCATTTTTGCACTGGAATGTACAATATAATTAAAATCAGGAATTTATGTTTGTCATCATTTTGATCAACTGATCATTTATCAAGATTGCTCATTCAGCGATCTAATGTGTCAAATGTATAACTGTGTTATGGCCAGAATCTTCGAAGAATAGTAATCATTTTCACTTCAATTTTCTCTACTTCTCAAAATGAGAAAAAAACCTGAGGACTTCAAACACAACGCCTTTTACTGTGTCCTTCTTTTGATTCACTCTAAATTAGGTTCAAATCCGCAAAGGGAATCTGTTACTTATCAGTCAGACGAAGACTCAATTACCAAGCGCTATCCCCACAAATTCAATCTCAGTCCTTTTGTATAAAGGCGACAGAACAGTTCCAGATAAGTCAATGTTTTAATGAGATTGTTGGTGCAACAGATTTGATCCGGGTGCCATCACACTGTGGCCCATTAGCTCTACGGAAATCCAGATTAATATCCATAGCGTTCTAGGCAGGGGATGCATCACATCGGACGCGTGTTGGCGGTTCTAGTGAAAAGACTAACTTTGCATAAGAGATTATGGGAAATGTCATTGTCGATCTAAAATATGTTTGATGAGCTTTGAATGGAACACCAACGTTCACGTTTCTTTCACACAATGGAAAAGCATACATGAACGGGAAATCTTTGAAGGAAACTTATATTGAATGGCTAGATCTTGTGTTCACCTCTGAATGACTAAACATTATAACATTTGTTCCCCCGATTAAACCAGGCAAATATCTATAGTGACATAAAATGAATCTTTATTCTTTAGTGGGGTACTTATCTGTAATAGCGCCTATGTTAAGCTCTTCATCTAAATAAAACCTGTTTCTCTGACTAATGCTAATGAAAGTAAATAAAAAGACAAGTTTTTCAACTGAAAGTAAGGAGCAACATTGAAACTTAACATGAACAGAAACTGTTACGTATATTAGAGGATTCGCCCCCTAGTCAATACCTCGCTCTTTACGCTAAAGTTTGAATTTTGTCCCAATTATTTAAGAATGACACCTGAATCACAAAGACCGTTTAATTAGAATACATAGCTCTCTTGAAAGTACTGGAAAAAACTTTAGCGTAAGGAGCGAGGTACTGACGAGAGGGCGAACCCCCTCATATACGTAATAATTTCTGTCCGTTTTAAGTTTTAACGTTGCTCCTTACTTTCAACTGAAAAAACTTGTTTTTTAATTCAATATCTCATCGATGTTTAAATAATACTTGGAAATCCAGAGCTCCCTTCATAGTAATTTCTCTTCCCCATGAAAACTTCCCACGATCCTTCCACATTACCCCCTCCTCCCACCAGAAGAAATCCCCCCGAAAACGTCTGTATACTTCCGAATAACCAATACTACGTGTAAACAATGGGCAAAGTACATAACTTTCCGCCCTTCTCCTGGGCACTGCTGGGGATTAAGTCATCCTCAAAGACATAGTTATTAGATTTTTCGACTTTGCTGAACAAAATGGCTATCTCAAAATTTTGATCGAGTGACTTTGGGAAAAAATGAGCGTGGGAGGGCGTCTAGTTGCCCTCCAGTTTTTTTTTGTCACTTGAAAAGAGCAGTAGAACTTCCAATTTCAGTTCGAATGAGCCCTCTCACGATATTTTAGGACCACTGGGTCGATACGATCACCCCTGGAAAAAAAAACGCATTCGTAATCTTTCTTCTGGCAAAAAATACAAATTTTCACATTTTTGAAGATAAGAGCTTGAAACCTCTCCAGTAGAGTTCACAGATACGCTGAATCTGATGGTGTGATTTTCATTAACATTCTATGACTTTTAGGGAGGTGTTTCCCCCCTTTTTCGAAAATAAGGCATATTTTCTGTGGTTCGCAAATTTTGATGGGTAAGATTTGCTGGAACTTAATGAAACTTGTTCCGTTTCTTAGAGTTTCGGTCACGATTGAGCCGGGTTTCTCCTTACTTTCAGTTTGTTCCCACGAACTGTTTGATATCACAAAACATGATGAAAATATAATGAGCCATGTATTTTCAAATTAGGGTTGGGGGAGGTCTAAAATATAGCGTGTCTGCATGCAAAATGTGTTAGATACGATTATTCTAAATATTATGAAGTAAGAATTGTTTTCTAACTTCACACTGACCAAATACTTTACCATGACCTCCGCCCCTAATGTGCAAATATATAGTCAAAATTATATAATTGGCATCTATTCTGTTACTTGTCTTACAGCGCGTCAAAGGATGAAAAACTTAACATAGGCGCTATAGCATATATGTACCTTCAGTGGGGTCAATAAGGGGATAGGGCAGGAAAAAATTGACACTCCAATACCCCTCCTGTGATGGATCCAGGGGGATCAGGGGGACACCGTACCCCCACCCCCGAGATTTTTCCAACTTCGATATTTTTTTCAGTTTTTACTCTTTTTTAAATAAACTAGTCAATTTGGTCAATTATTGGTGCGTCACACTGGGCCTCCCAAGATTTTGCTCTAAATCTGCCCTCGATCCCCCTCCCATATCTTAAAAAAATGTTTTTTTGTATTTTCATTGAAAAATAACTTTTTTGGATACTTTCATTGATTAGCAACAAAATTGTCCCCTTCCTAGATTTTGAAAAATTATTTTTTTGCCCCTGCCTCTTAATGTTTATGAATTAGCAACACTTTTATTCCTTGGCCCTTTTACTATATTAGCCTCTGTATGACCAATACCCTATATTGAACTCCGTATACGAATTTCATTCGTTTAATACGTATTTTTCCTAATGAATCAAGCCGTTCAGAATTTCACTGATTTTATTCAACTTTCTACGCCTTTTAGTTTAAAAATTGATTCGGATTAAAGTAAAGAGCGAAGATGAAACTTAAATCGAAGAAAAAATATTCATGTGAAGTAAGCACCAAAAATTAGTCTGCAACCAATTTTACAGAATATTTTTCTGCAAAATTGGTAAACTGAGTTGTGGTATTTCCTTATATTCATATAATTCTTGAAAACTAGCACTTTACTGGAAATACAAATTCGACGCAAGAAAACAGGATGAGCATAGAACTCCTTAGGTATCTCGCAAAAATAAAATACTAATTCATAAGGCTCCGAATACTCTTTCACTGGTCAGGAAATCCACAAAATTTTGTTCACAATTTTAATTCTAAAATAAAAATCAAGCAAGGTCAGTTTTCAGTACTGCACTAGTTTTTCAGAATATTTTACAAACTTGGGGAAATATCATAAGCTAGATTTTTTGCACCAGTTTAACAGATACATGTTACGTGAATTGCGAATAAATAGTTTTTATTCACTTTAAGTTTCAACTTCGGTTTTAATTTCCATCAGAAAACTTCAATTTTTGAAATTAACTTTCATTTAGTTTTTATGTATATAAACAATAAACGAGTTACTGCGTCTCCGTAATTTACTTTTACTGTTCGGATAAATATAAATAGGATTTATCATTTTTCCTGACTTAGCGTTGAATTTGAGGGAAACATTTTTTTCACTGTGAAGTTTTTTTTTCAAAACTTGTTTTTAATTTCTACGTACTAAGGCGCCTGAGAGGAGGAGTACTCAAGGGGAACATTAAGTGTCCAGTTGAGAATTTTTAGCCAAGGAGATTTTAATGATACATTGTTCGTCCTATCTACTCTGGAAGTGACACAAAAAGTCCCATTTTTGGAGCCGTATGCTATCTTGCGATGGTGTTGTCAAAAATAAATTTTACTAAGCATATTGATGTAAGCATTAGCTTTAAAATGAGTTAAAAAGGTTTATATGATGTCTCAGTGCACCCCAGGGGGTGAAAAAAAGAGAGATACATCAGATTTCAAGGTATTTTTCCGAAAATTTGGTTTTGTAAACTTTACTGTAAGGATAAACATAAATAAGAGTTGTTTGCTCCAAATCAAAATTAATTTTTTTTTTCATTAAGTAGCTTTTTTTCAAATCGTGTCTTTTAGTGTTCACTTACTAGGGGTACTGAGATGAAAAATATAAGAGGGGGAGTTTTAAATTTCCTATTAAGGGCTTTCGGCCATGGAAACCCTTTCTATTTATCCCAGCCTTTCTCCGGGAATGCACCAAAAACGCCTTATTTGGTGCATTTTGGTGCTTATGGTGCTTATTTTCGTGCTTATGGCACATTCTGCTGATGTTATCAAGACTACTTTACAAAAAACAAGTAGATATAAACAATAGCTTTGAAACGAGCAATTAAGATTATAAAAATTTTGTAGAGAAAAGTAAGAAAAGTATATTTATTTACCAAAATAGCGGAATTCCGCAGGACCGTTGGTCCGGATTTAGGACGGACGGCACAGTTTGTAATGCCCGCTATCCATACGCATGCATTTCACAGTATGTAAGCTCAGTGGTCCAGAAAAGCGAGGTCAATTGGTTACATTTTGAAATGACTGTGATACATGTGGAGGGTGGACCATGTTCTTCGCCCTGATATCAAACAATTCGTGGTAACGAACTGTAGTAGGGAGCGACCCGGTCAATAGTAACCAAAACTCCAAAAACCAAAACTCCAACCTTTCTTTCGAAAATAGGGGGAAACACCCCTTAAACGTCATAGTATCTTAACGATATTCAAACCATCACATTCAGCGTATCAGAAACCCTACTGTAGTAGTTTCAAGCGCTTATTTACAAAAAATGTGGAATTTGGTATTTTTTTTGTCAGAAGACCGATCACGGGTACGTGTTTATTTGTTTTATTTTGTTTTTTTTTTTGTTCCCCAGGGATGATCGTATCGATCCAGTGGTCCTAGAATGTCGCGAAAGGTCCCAATTTAACGGAAATTAAAATTTCTAGTGCCGTTTTTAAGGGACCAAAAAAAATTGGAGGGCACCTAGGCCTCCTCTCGCGCTCATTTTTTCCCCAAAGTCATCGGATGAAAGTTTTGAGATGGCCATTTTTAAGCATAGTTGAAAAAACTCATAACTATGTCTTTAGGTATGACTTACTCCGCCACAGTCCCCTTGGGAGCTGCCAGTCAAAAACTATGACCATTATTTACATATTGAAATGGTTATTGGGAAGTGTATTTTCAGGGGGATTTTTTCTGGTTGGTGGGAGGAGGGTCGAGGGGAGGGGGTTAAGTGGGATGATCTTTCCATGGAGAATTTATCACAGGGGAAAGAGACATTCCACGAAGGGGGTGCAGGATTTTCTTGCATTCTTCAAAAAAAACAATGAAAAAAGAAATATGATAAAGTTTTTTCAACTGGATGCAAGGAGCAGCATTAAAACTTAAAACGAACAGAAATTATTACACATATGAGGAGGTTCATTTCCTCCTAAATACCTCGTTCTTTACGCTATTTTTTTTTGTAATTTCAACTGTTTATTCTACGGCCTTTGTGTTTCAGGGGTAATTCTTAAAGAATTGAGATAAAATTTAAGCTTTAGCGTAAAGAGCGAGGTATTGACGAGGGGGTGAACCCTCTCATATACGTAATAAAAATATACGAAAATAGAAGCTCGTTACGTAAGTTTATTCGTAAGTTAAGTATATTTATTACTAATAAAAACGTTCGTAAAAAAAATTGAAAGTTCTAGTTACCTTTTTAAGTAACCGAAAAATTAAAGGGCAAATAGGCCTCCTACCTTACCCCCTTTTCTCAAAATCGTCCGACCAAAACTATGAGAAAGCCATTTAGCCACAAAAAAATTAATATGCAAATTTCGTTTTAATTATTCATTTGCGGAGAGCCAAAATAAATCATGTATTGATTCAAAAGCGTTAAGAAATTCAATAAAAAACCAAATTTTTTCAACTGAAAGTAAGGAGCAACATTAAAATTTAAAACGAACAGAAATTACTCCGTATATGAAAGGGGCTGTTCCCTCCTAAACGCCCCACTCTTTCCGCTAAAGTTTGTTTTATTGTTTTAAAAAGTGGACTTGTGAGAAAGGGTCAAACTTTTCAGACTGTGAGAAAGGGTCCTGCAGAACAAAACAATAATTTGAAACAATCTTTAGAAAATGATTTTAAGTCTCTTTATTTAAATTGAAACTCACCAACCCAGTCAGGGTGCATAATTTCAGCGGCAGTTTGCTCATACGCATAATTATAATCGATCACGCTTACAATAAAATACAAACGATGTTTTTTTTTCCAACAAAAACATCTTAAGTCACCTTAGAATAGCCCTTTGTGAAAAAAATAGTGCGGCATTGCGGATAGGGGCAAACAACAATATAGTAGCTTAGCAAGACTAAGATTGTCAGCTATAAAAATGCCCCCAAAAGAGATATAAGCCAAGAAAACTTTCCAATGCTCAAAATCTAGTGCAGAGCCATTTTGCTATCTAAACTATAGTCTGGTCGAGGGTTGCTACTAATAGGAGTGGTCTCTTCTGGCTCTAGAGGCCAAAAAAAAATTCTAGTGTCATCTTAGTTTTCAACAGTTACTGCAGCTAAAAAGAATTTGATTGAGAAATGGAGTATGGTTGACTCTGGGTCTGAACAGCCTAAAAAAGGGAAGATTGTAGGTTTATTTTCCACAATTTCCTTCTTTGATTAGTAATTTAATTCAAAACTTTGGAACAAAGTTGTGTGAAGTAGCAAATTGAAATAGCAAAGTTTTGAATTTTAGTAAAGTTTAGCAAAGTAGTTGAATTTTCGTTTTTTGTGAACTGATATTTGAGTACTAGTATTTTTTGGCTAATTTTATAATTTTCAAGGGTTAGATGTCTATCTCAGTACAAGACATATCTTATTTTATCACAAGCCCCGAAAGTACATCATTTTACTGGTCAAGGGTGTAGCTACTGAAATTAACTTTGTAAAAGGTCAGACAAAATCACTTTGTAAGGATTTTTATGTCGCGACAATTCTTTGAAAGCGGTCACCTCTTTTCTCAGTAAAAGCACCGTGTCTTCGAAAACACATCTCTTGGGACAGATGTAGTAACTACAAAGTCGCGACAAACTGGGCGTTCTTTCCATTGAAAATTGTCATTTGTCGACCTTTTCCTGGTATTAGTAGCTTGGATGTCTCCAAGATTGCTTGTAGGTTTCATTAGGCTTTACCTCTGTGGTTTTGACATTATTGCTTCCGGAGCGGACTTTTTACCTGTTCGAAGATTTTTATCTGATGATTCCGTTAGGTCTTCCTATGTAATATCAACAATTCACTTACGTTTAGCTTACATCTGTAACTTATTATGATCTTAAGAAGTTCAAGTGTATTATTTTTGTCCAATCTCGAAATCTATGCTGATTGTGTAAGTTTGTTTTTGTATGAAAAACAGGCTATAATATACTAAGGTGTTTTCTGATTGAACTTTAGGCAAATTTTGTTGTTCAATATTTCATATTTCAAAGCTTGGATCTGGAATATAAGATGATAAATTGTTTTCTGATTGAACTATAGACAAATTTTATTAATCAATTTTTCATATATTAAGGCCAGTGTATCAACAGCTATTATTCGTAGTTATTCAGATAGGATTATTTAGGTGGTGAGAGGGAATATTCTTAGGCAGACTAAGAGGATAAAAAATAGAACATGTTTTTCAAGACTTATCTGGTGTATTTTTCTCTTTTAAGGAGCATTGACGCGACCATAGCCATAATCCTGTCACCAGTACCGTAGACCAAGGCTGTATCCATGAAGGGGAGTGCTATAGGGTTTGAACCCCCCCCCTGACAAAAAATTGCCTGACTCGTAAAAGCGTAGTATAACAGCATATAAATAAATTTTTATGGGGTGCTTAAATTATTTTGTGTACCCCCCTCCCCGAACAAAATCCTAGATACGCCCTTACTACAGGCCTATTATGTTTCTTGCTGTAGACAAACATTGGAGCTCCTTTTAAAAATGTTTAGTAAATGATATCAAGAGAGACAAATTCTAAATGGTGCCTGGCCACGGGGAGTTTGTTTTTAATAAATTTTTCTGTAAATTCTCTTCATAAGCTCTCTTCACAAGTTTCCTGACAAAAATAATCAATATTAGACTCAAGTTCTTTCTTGCTGAGGTACCATTGTGAAAGAACGTTTTCATCTTTTTTTTTTAGTTTTTATGGTTGTTGGTTGATCGTGGTGAAAGTGTGCTATGAATAGCCCTTTATAGTAGGATTAGTAGTAAGAGTAAAGGCTTATTTGTTCTGAAAAGAAAAATCAGTTATTTGCGTTTAGAAAGTAACTAACGGTGTTTTTTGTCAGCCAAAAAATTTAAAATGTCAAAGATGTTATTTGTTTATAATACTTACTTCAGAATTATGCTCTTTTCAGATTCATAGGTGAAACCTGAAGGCAGAAGTCAATTATTAGGGAATTTTTTGCATTGTTTGAGGTCTGTGCCCAGGTGAAATCATTTTATTTTCACTTCTAGAGACACATTCTTTCTCTACCTTTCTTATAATTTTCATTATCATCTTGAATTGATCAAAATTTTCCAAATCCACCTTAATCAGACGGGTAATAAAATATAAAGAATATGCAACGAGCACTAACAAATATAAGTGTATTGTAAACCTTCACTACTCTTTTTTTATGTCTGGGTTTACATTGATAAACATATAATGTTGGTATGCGTGTACTGGTAAGCGTGAAGCCAAATCTTTCAGAGCTAATGGTTCTCGTAAAAGGAGATACTGCAAGAGTATTTTCTATAAACTACGTATTTATTATACAAAGCAAACACGAGACAAGAACTTGACTGGTTTAAAGCAAGACAGGAACTAACTTTAAGCACTTCAGAAATCCATAAATAAATGGTTTCTAAGGTTCTTAGAAACATGTTCTTCTATATTAAATCGTCCAAGTTCCACCTTCTGGTATTATAAACCTAGTTTTTCTGATTCTCATTTCCACAAGACAAAGCATCATAAATTCGATAAACTCGTGTTTCACTTAGGCTTCTAGAATCTCATATAGATTACAAGATAAAACTGATCCACATTGCATTAAAATTACGTGGCATGTTTCCCGCTCTATGACTTACACTCAAAAGTTTACAGCATTCCCAGGCGTGAGGACCTCCAAACCACGCAAACAGCCCTTATAAAACTAGTTCTTAAAAGGTAGATTCTATTAGAAAGGTGGATATGTTACACCAGAGCCATACAAGGGCGTTCAGTCTGTATAAGTGGAGAGTATAAAGTGACGTCCTTTGACTTACTTCAACTTCCCCTATTCATTTTTTTTTGTCATTTTTTAATAGCATAGTTGCGGTTAGGTTTCGTCTTGTGAAAGCTAAAGTCACGCAAGGCTTTTTAGTCTGAAAGATTTGAACACTCAAAGTCATACTTAGAGGCTCGTGCCTCTCCAATTATATCACTCCATACTTTGCAAAGATAACAATGTTGCACTCATTTGACTCGCGATACTTTGAAAACTTTCATCCATGGTTCAAATTCTTTGTCTTCGACCCACCCCCTTTGATGAATAATATGTGCAATGCTTCTCTGACCCTCTTTTAGAAACAGCAAGGATGCTCTATCTCTATCCTCTTCTGGTCAAAGGTGCTTACGCTCCGTCCTTGACTCTCCTTCTTTGATATTTTCAACAATATCGGCTCATTTCCTTAATCATTTGGCTAGCAGTGCATATGCTTTACTTATTACACATTTAGCCAACACTAGTCAAAGTAAGGCCGTACCGCTTGCATCCTGTACAGTTTCTCTCCCACCTTCACCTAAATATAAGTGACTTGTGCCATTCAGGCACAAGTCACTCAATATCATTCACTCAATATCATTGAGGAAGCCTTTGCTTGATAGTGTATATGCTACGCCTCTGATCACCTTTTATCAATCAGTATCCATACTCTGTCTCTAACTTATTTTGGCCAACAATACTTACGCTGAATTCCTGGCTTCCTTTGATAAACAACAAGGTTGCTCCGCCTCGAACTTCTTTTGGAAAACAGTGCTTAGGCATGCTACATCTATGACTCCCTCTGGTACACGGAATAATGTCTGTTCGTTTTAAGTTTTAATGTTGCTCCTTACTTTCAGCTGTTTTGTTCTATAAATATACTTAATTTTCCACCACGTCGCACCTTAATATCATGACAGACAGTGTATCTTCCTTTTTATATTCTTCTTCGTCTGTTTCACGGACTTGACAAATTTAAATTCCAGAAAGATCAATACCCCATCCCCTGCACACACATTACCCCCAGAAAATCAAGGTGAGTAACCTTGAAGTCCGAATCTATAAATGATTGTATACATTACTTTTGACGGAATGGTAATCAGGAAAACAGTGTCAGATCTCTAATTGTCAAAACAGTTATAGTAAAATATTGACATATTTGCTCTTTTTCTTCGATGACTGTTTTTGTCCCGGTACTCAAAATGGAACTTTTTCAGGAGGGGACAAAACGTTTTCATATAGAATATCGTTTTCTAAAAAATATGAAAATTTTTATTCGTTAATTTTTGGGAAGTTGTCAACATCCACAAAGTTCAGCCACAATTTTGAAATTTGTAAAATGACCTATTACACAAATATTTTAAGGCCCTGTATTAAATACTAGGTGACCATGTCTATGACTGGTGCTAAATTCAGCCAACCTTTTTTAAGGCTGTTAAATTATTTTTAAAGTAAAGTTGGTAAAGAGCATTCCAAATGCCGAATTTTAAGGTTCCATTATCCTAAGAATCATAGGGTCTTACATGTAGTGCAATTACAAACATGTTTTATGCCCACGAAACCAACAGCAACAACAACATTCTTAATAAAACAAAATTTAGTATAAAAATCAGTACGATTTATTTCAATATTTTGGAGTTAGAAGTCTAATTTCAGCAAAGGCAACTACCCCCAGCAAATATTTATTTAGTTACTGATAAGGAAAAATTTTTGGGAGAGAGGTACAGAGTACAACGAAGTTTGGAGGCAATAACGAAGTTTGGAGGCAATAGTAAGGAAATTGTGATCCATCGGGTGTAAATGGTTGGAGATACAGGAGATACAGAAGAAGTATCCCTTTTAAACCACCAGAAATTCTTGTTGAGTAATTTGAGCTTAGAATGATACACGAAGCGTAAAGAGGGGGCATACGTTCTCAGAGACCAAATTATTGGCTGAAACGAGTCCCAGTTTTGCTACTTTAGGCACTTCCAGGTAAGCTAGGACGATGAAATTTGGCGGGCGTATCAGGGGCCAGACCAAATTAAATTAGAAATAGTCGTTTTCCCGATTTGGCCATCTGTGGGGAGGGGGAGTGGGGGGCCCGTTAATTCGGAAAAAATAGAAAAAAATAAGTATTTTTAACTTACGAATGGTTGATCAGATCTTAATGAAATTTGATGTTTGGAAAGATATCGTGTCTCAGAGCTGTTATTTTAAATCCCATCCGGATCTGGTTACACTGGGGGGGGGAGTTGGGAGGGGAAACCTAAAATCTTGGAAAACACTTAGAGTGGAGGGATCTGGATGAAACTTGGTGAGAAAAATAAGCAAGAGTCCTAGATACATGATTGACATAACAGGAACGGATCTGCTCTCTTTGGGGTAGTTGGGGGGGGGGGGTTCATTCTGAAAAACTAGAAAAAATGAGGTATTTTTAACTTACGAAGGAGTGATAGGATCTTCATGAAACTTCATATTTAGAAGGGCCTCGTAACTCAGATATCTTATTTTGAATCTAAACCTGATCCAGTGTTATAGGGGGGGGGGGCAGTTGGGAGGGGAGGCCGGAAATCTTAGAAAATACTTAAAGCGGAGAGATCAGGATGAAACTGGATGGGAAGAATAAAAACCTATCTAAGATACGTGGCTGACATAACCGGACCGGATCTGCTCTATTTAGTGGAGTTGGGGGGGGGGGTAATTTGGAAAAATGAGGTGTTTTTAACTTACGAAAGGGTGACCAGATCTTGATGAAATTTGATATTTAGAAGAATCTTGTACTTTAAAGCTCTAATTTCAAATTCCGATCAGATCCTGTGACATTGGGGAGAGTTGGAGGGGGAAACCAGAATTCTTGGAAAACGTGAAAATTGGGGTATTTTTATCTTACGAATAGGTGATAAAATCTTAATGAAATTTGATATTTAGAAGGAATGTCTCAGAGCTTTTATTTCAAATCCCGACCAGATCTTTTGACGTTGGAGGGGGAAATCTTGGAAAACACTTGGAGTGGAGGAATCGGGATGAAGCTTGGTGGATAGAATAAGCAAATGTCCTTGATACGTGATTGACTTAAGCGTACGGGATTCACTCTCTTTGGGGGAGTTGGGGGGAGGCGTTCAGTGATTTGGCGAGTTTGGTGCTTCTGGACGTGCTAGGACGATGAAAATTGGTAGGCGTATCAGGGACCTGCACAAATTGACTTGATAAAGTCATTTTCCCAGATTCGACCATCTGGGGGGCTAAAGGGAGAGGAAAAATTAAAAAAAATGAGGCATTTATAACTTACGAGTGGGTGATCGGATCTTAATGAATTTTGATATTTAGAAGGACATCGTGACTCAGTGCTCTCATTTTAAATCCTAAACGGCATTAAGCCTCTTATTTTCCTTTTAAATCAATCTATTGATTCTTAGAATTTTGTTAGAGTTCATGCAAATGAATATACAAACTCTCTTCTTCTTTCCTTCTGCATTTCGACCAAATTGTATATATTCACAGAGACCGGTCTAAATCCGGCCTGCAGTTAATTAAAAGCTAATGCCATCTATATAGATATAGCAGTTTTCTTTCCATGTCATTTCTCTTAAAGGTATTTACCTCCTATAACCGTAAGATTCAGTAAATTCTGCAGATATTTTGGATTTATTTGTATTTTTCTTGTATCCTTTACAACTTAGGAATAGTACTGTCGCCATTAAGACGAACATCTGCCGTTTGTCGACCCCACGGGTCCATTCAGTGTTCCTGCAAAATGACTTGCTGATGAAGTATCCCCTCCTTTTTAAATGCCCCTTTCTCTGATCTTATCTAAATTTTATTTCCTGTTCTGGTCGAGCACAACAGCCTAGTAGGCCTGCTTATAAAAGAAAATAGTTCCATCAGACACAAAAATTTCAGACAGACAGCATACAATTACAGCTGATGAGACAATGAAGAAAGGAAGAAAATACTCTTTTCTTGCTTTATTCTCTAGAATTCACTTTTATTAGGTCGCCGTGATTAATATGGCATTTGTGTTTCATGCTGTTTTTCTTCTTCTTTTTTTGATTTCTATTTGTTTAAAAATGCTTATCTGTTAATTTGTGTCTATCAATTGACCATCAAGCTTCCCGAAAAGCAATTAACTATATCTCAACAAAGATATTTGAGGCAATTAATTTTGAAATAATAGTTACAATTTTCGTCACTAATTTTTCATCTAAGTTCAAGTTCATTCAGAAAATTGAGAGCTAAATAAAACTTTTAAAGTGGAAATTATATTTCGTTTAAATAATATATCTAGCACCACTTACAACTCCTCAATTGCCCAACTCTCCTCTATTTATGATAAAATTTAAATTTTTGTCAAAATTCTTTAAGAGCAACTGCTGAAACACAACATCCGTTGAATTAGAAGATAAGAAGGGTTTCTAAGCACCAAAAACTCTAGTATAAGGAACGAGGGATGGAGGAGTGGGTGGCATCCCCCAATTAGGGAATAATCTCCGGTAGTTTTAGGTTTTAATGGTCCTCTTTACTTTCAGTTGGAAAAACCTTCCCTTATTATTTAATTTAAAATCTTTTTTTTCAAACCCTGCCTGTAAATCTCTCTCCCCCTCTCCGTGGAAAACTTTCTTGAAAAATCGTTCTACAGAAAATTGAACCAACCCGGATTATTTCCGCGTAAAATTTCCCCCCGGACAATTCCCTCCTTGTTGAACATTTACCCAAGACAGTTTTCCCAAGAATTCCCCTTACTTCCACTTGCAAAAAACTTGTTTTTTTTTGTTATGTAATTTTTGATCTTTTCCAAATCATGCCGAAAATATCCCTTCAAGAAAAATTTTCACCATTGCCTTCTCCCACACAATGTAAAGTTCCTCCTGCGGAAAATCCCATCACGAAATCTTTTTTCACAGAAATCCCCCAGACAATTCTGTCCTCGCTGAAAATTACCACAGAACATTCCACATGTAAGCTTAAATAGCCAAAGAAAAACTTAAACAAATAATAAGAACTCCGCACATGAATTCAGGAATATCCTTCTGTACAATTTTCCCTGGAAAATTTCTCCAGAAAATTTTCTCTTCGCGGAGGGGGGGGGGGGTAATTACCTTCCCATTTTTCGAACACGTAAAATAGGCACTGAAACCTTAAATTCCGGTTCAAATGATTCCTCTCCCAACCTTCTGAGATCATTTCTTTGATACCATCATCCCAGGAAAAAAACAACAACAACAAAACAAGTACATGTAATACGCATTGTACGCATGTAAATACGCATTCGTGTCTGTCTTCTGACGCACACACACACACAAACAAAATATACATTTTTTTAGATAGGAGCTTGAAACCTTTACAGTATAGTTCTGTGGTATTCTGTAGCTGAGGGTGTGATTTTAATTAAGATCAACTTATTTTTTGGTATGTTTTCTTCCTTTTCGAAAATCAGGCAAATTTGTCTCATTCTCGTAACTGTTGATGGGTGATAATAAACTTGGAATGGATTTTAGTGAAATGAAGTTTATATATTTGGAGTCAACATACACACAAATTCCTTTCATTTATCGGTTGTTATTAAAATTCCTGTTTTTTGTAGTTTTGGTTACTATTGGACCAAGTCACTCATTACTTAAAGTACTGTGTACTGTTGGTACTGTGTGTTTGCTAATGGGTTCAGGCATTGAAAATTTGTTCAAGGTTCATTTTGGTATTAAAAAAGTATAATGATAATTTTATATTCAATATTAAATAGTAATTTTTAAGCATGATCAGTTTTGTATATCCAACAGTCTATAATTCCAAACTTCTCTTGAATCAAGATTTACAAAATAGTTCTTCATTAGTCATGGAAATTTATGAATTGTTTGCCTAATAACAAATATTTTCCACAAAGAGCTTGTTTATGACATCAAAGATATTACTTCAGCCTTCTCCAGTGTTTTATCGAAGGTCTGTTTTACCGACGACTTGTGTGTAAACGGCGACTTTTTCTAGGGAAACAAAGCAGTAGATCTAACTATATACTCAAAATCAAGGGCGTAATTTGCTATGAGGCAATGGTGGCGAACTGACCCTACCAGACCTCAGTATGTCCTCCCCTAGACCCCAGTTTGCCCTCAACAGCCAAATTTTAGTTTCTGCAAAAATTTTATAAAAACTAAGATAAGCCTGCATAATCCAAGCATCCGCAGAAACGCGTCAGTTTTCTTTAGCATATCTTTGCCTTTATGGTACTGTATGGCTCATTTTTATTGTCATTTCCATTTGATTTGGAAAAATTATCTCAAATTCCTCAACCCCCCAGGATTTTGATGAAATTACGCCATTGCTCAAAATAGATGTTACTGAACGACTAGAACATGTTTATACATTCGTATTTAATGTCTAAGTGTATCCAGGATCCTATGTTTTGGGCCAGGGATAAATACAGAAAAAATGGTTATTTTCAGTTTGTTAATTTTGAGAAATCTTATTTTTGACCTTAATTCAACAGTATCAGCATTAAGGGATGAGTAGTTGCAAAGCAGCATGGGTTGCATCCCCAAAGGGATAAACTAAAGTACTTTTGATTTAATGGACTCATCGAACATGAGCCCTTGGGGGGGGGGGGTAACAACTTAAAGAATAACTTTCAATTTCCGCGGGAAAAAGAGAGCATCTTCCCTTTAATTAACAATTAACGAGTGACACCAATGATTGCTGTACATCCAATGTGCCTTTTTTTCTTTTTTTTTTGTCCTTTATACAGAGATGATCTCTCGGTGCATAATAAATTTGATCGTAAAGATCAATAAATTACGCGTCACAAATGATTCTTTGGGACTCATTTGCATATTCAGCAAGTTTTCTCACGATTCCTTTAAGTTTTCTTCAGTTTTAAAATTGTCAACAAAAGATTTGTTTTATGCCTCTTTGTGACAATTTTAAAAGTCCTTACTATCACTCAAAACCTCGTATCATTGATTTTAACTAGCAAATCAAGTTTATATCTTTTATCTTACTGAAATCTATCCTTTCGACCGAGGCATTGTCAGTTGTCGCAGTATAAATGCCATACAAACAGATGTCTACTTTGCATTTTCTTCAGTTTCATACATCATAGATGCACATCTAAAGTCCTACGTAAAATAGTTAAATGATATATATCTTCAGACGATATCAACATAGACATAGAAAATATGCCAAAGAAAACATTATGATACCCCCAGCCGGGACAGTGGTTCCTAGTGGCTTGACCCCCTACTGATGACTGTTGGTGTGTCTTTTGTGATGGGGTAATTGGTATTGGGCAGAAGTGGTTACCCTGCTGTTACTATCGCATAGGTGACATTGTCGTGTTACTGATATACATAAATTGGAATTCGATTTCTCCATGTCTTAGATTATCAACTCCTATATAAGCCATTAGATCAGCATTTAGAGCAACAATGGACGGTCTTCAGTTGGACAGATCGAATAGTGAGAAATTGATGATTAGGCAAGCCAATGGTTAGGCCGATAGTATATCAGTAAGCAATTAAGTGTGAAATAACCTAGAGGTTCATCAGGTATGCAGGCAGGATGGGGCTTTCAGACCCCGAATGGGAGGGCGTATCTTGATGAGAATCCACCATTTAGATCGTCATGTATGAAAGCCTTGAATCGGAGAAATCTACCAAAAGATTTTGTTTTTTTTTCACGAAGGATCAATGTCTTTTACCTGCGATTGTTTTGGATTCGTCTTCCTTTTTTTCTGATTGAACCTTGTGTTTGAGTACATGATGGTTGATTATATCTAACCATGGTTGTAACATTTTCGTAGAAAGTCCAGACCATTGAAAATTCCGTGTTCCAATGTCTTCTTTAAGTAAAATGGAAACTGTACCACAGCAACATGCCAATTTCCAACATTTAATGGCGTAAAACGATACTTTTGATATAAAAGCCATATGAGGCCAAATATCATCTGTCAAGCGAGAACCTTGAGACCTGGCACGTACGCAGGGGGGAGCCTTCGGACCCCCCCCCAGAAATTTCGTGAAATGTTATTTTCCCCATGGTTTCTTGAGATTTCTGGCAAAAGTAGGACATTTATTAAGAATCTAGATACATGTGTGAAGCCTTTTTGGGGGGATTTTACAGCACGCAATTATCCGGTAAAGTCACTGCCCAATTACTAACCCGTTTTCTGTCAACTTTTTACCCTCTTTGAAGTAATTAGCAATTCTACTGTTATTTTTTTTTTTTTTGTAAGGAGAGTTTGCTTTCCACAGCAAAATAGAATTATTCTTGATATTAGGGCGTTTATCCCCCCTTTTCAGGATAAAGTACAGCTTTTAATGGATCAATTTTGGAAACTATCATTTTTCATTAAAATCTACGTTTTTGCAATAGAAGAACTACCCCCACAGCACCCATATTGCACTGTTAACCGTAACATTTCCCTTTCATTGGGATATAATAGATTAATCACTGGTTCTAAATCGCTATGAACATAACATGAGCCTAAAACGTACTTTTGAGGCTTCAGTCTTCTTCCCCCACCCGCTACAATACTACAGATTAAAGTTAGTCTGTATTTTCCGATATACGTGCTTTTTGCATTGCTAAATTAAAAAGGTGCTACTTTATATGTGCTGTTTCGAAGGTTTTGGCCCCCCCCGAAAAAAATTCCTGCGTACGTGCCTGCTTGAGACCATCAATTGGCTCAAAACTGTATCAGAGCTGCTTGTGCAGCCTCTCAGTAGTGACAGAGATCATACTACTGCACGTTGGCCTATTTGTCTTTAATATTGAATGCAGTTCATAGAAAACGAGTGGCTATTATGGACTTGTATTTGTAAGTCTCATTTTTTCAAATTGCATTGTCGTGACCTCGTACCCTTAGTCACCAAGTAAAGACTTCTTTCACTTGTGAACAGTAATGCATAGTTTTGTACTAACTATAAAGGCAAGGTTGGAAGATCTCTTTATAAAGATAAGATGCATAAAACCTTTAGAGGGCTTTTTTAGGCCGAAATTTTTATTCATACACAAATTTCACACGAATTTTCATTCATACACAAATTTCATACGAGTTTTCATTCATACGAAAATTTCAAATCATACAAAAGAAGTGTTCCAGATCAATGTGGAACGGGAGGATGTGAATTTGCCCGCTGAGCTCCTCTTATTTGGAGGAACATATTTCGACTAGGTGTGTAACATTGGTGCTGTTGGGCTGATATCTCTGATCTTACTGTGGATGCATTTCGGCTCCTAAATAAAATAATATATTTATATGCTTGCCTGGGCAGAGTTAGGAAAGTGATGGAATTTTACTAAAACAAGGTTTGTCTTAGGAACTCTCCTCTTGAAGATTTTCAGAATTATGACCTTGAAATTTTATTTTGAGTCTTCTTACCCAAGAAACGCTGAAGACCAAGGGGCGTATTCATGGTTTTTGTTTTCGGGGTATTTTTTATTCTTCTTAAAATCAAAATATAAAAAATGCGTTAAAAATTGTTTATTGGCATTTTCGTTACATTTTTGCGAGTTTGACAACAATTTAGGGCTGTGGGGTGGGGGGCTAAGACCCTGATCCCATTTTCTATGGATACGCCCATACCGAGGACATCAATATTCAAAATAACTAAAGTCTAGATTTTAAATCCTAGGGCTAATTGGTAAGCCATGAACGCAGGAAGGGGCCTTTATGTTCACATCCCGTCAAAATTTCATGGATTCATTTCTTCATTTTGAAGTTGCACCTTTTACTCATATGGTCACCTCCTTCTCTGAAACAACAATATTCATCTCATGTGTCTTTGAGAAAATTAAAACAGGCTGAATTGTTTAATAATTATGAGTAAATAGACATCTAAGAGTCATTCGTGAAAACCGTTCGATCTCTGAGGGCCTCAGATTAAATATAAATCAAAAAGTTCGTGGTAACGAATTGTAAGCAAGGAGCGACCCGACTCAATAGTAACCGGAACTCCAAAAAACGGAATTTTGATACCAATAGTATTTAAAAAGAATTGACTTATTATACTGATTCTAAATATATAAGTTTTAGTAAGTTTAGCTATATATATCAGAAGCTACGAGTATGAGAAAATTTGTCCTATTTTGGAGAAAAAGGGGGAGAAACCCCCTATAAATCTAATTGTCAGGGGTAAAATTTTGCTGGGATTGAATTGTCCAGAAGATATTTCTGTAGGGATGGGGGATTTTCCGTGGGTGTGGTGCCAAATATCCAGGCATTATGTAAAAAACGATCAGAAAAAAAAAAAAAACAGTTTTTTTAACTGAAAGTAAGGAGCAACTATAAAACTTATAAATATAAATTATTACATATACGAGGAGGGTCATCTTCTTCTGAACACCTCACTCTATACGCTAAAGTTTAAATTTTGTCCCAACTCTTTAAACACGACTCCTAAAACACCAGGGTCGTTTAATTAGAACAATAAGTAATTTTTTTTTAAGCGCCGAAAAACTTTAGCGTGAAGAGTGAGGTGTTTAGTAGGGGGCACCCCCTCCTCATATACGTAGGTAATTTCTGTTGGTTTCATGTCTTAATGTTGCTTCTTACTTTCAGCTGAGAAAACTTGCTTTTTATTTAATATTCTCTAAAATACGGTTCTTTAACCGTATTTGATACCGGAGAAACAGCAACTTAGTATGCATATACTGAAATATTGAAGAACTATCAAATAACTCAGCAATATTCAAAGTTCAATTCTTTCAAAATCGTGAGTTCAAAATTTTGATACCCACTATCAAAATCTGCTATCAGAGAAATGACAATTTAGTCGCCTTTTCCTCAATGTCTTTCTGGAAAGGCAGTTTCCTGTCGGGTCTTTCCAGTTCAATAATTTTTGTCTCTCTTTTTTAATTCTATTCTAATTTGTATGTCTCTTCTCTTCTTTTAAAACCATTTTCAGCTATATGTTTAATCTCCTTCTAAATCTTCTATCTGTTAAATGTCCTTGTCTTGTTCTAGTGTTTTTCTTTATTTTTCTTTTTTTTGTATATATTTTTATAAAAGTGTTTTATTCTTGTTTTCTGTGGTCCATTACAAGCTAAGCTTCTTGGGCCTAGTAACCGCTTTACTTTGTAATAGTTTTTCTTTTAGTATTAATAAATTGATTGATTGATTGATTAGTTTACATAAACTGAAGTAGTGAGAAACTATAAAATTACTCAGCGATGCTCAAAATTTATTCTTTCAATATCAAGTGTTCTAATTTTTTATATCCATGTTTGATACATTGGTTGATTATTAGTTGACTAAATTTAGTTTTGACTAAATTTAAATTTATTAGTTGACTAAATTTAGTTTAGTTGACTAAATTAAATATTAGTTGACTAAATTTAGTTTGGTTGATTATTAGTTGACTAAATTTAGTTTTGACAAAATTTAAATTTATTAGTTGACTAAATTTAGTTTAGTTGACTAAATTAAATATTAGTTGACTAAATTTAGTCTGGTTGATTATTAGTTGACAAAATTTAATTTTGACTAAATTTAAATTTATTAGTTGACTAAATTTAGTTTAGTTGACTAAATTAAATATTAGTTGACTAAATTTAGTTTGGTTGATTATTAGTTGACTAAATTTAGTTTTGACAAAATTTAAATTTATTAGTTGACTAAATTTAGTTTAGTTGACTAAATTAAATATTAGTTGACTAAATTTAGTTTGGTTGATTATTAGTTGACTAAATTTAGTTTTGACAAAATTTAAATTTATTAGTTGACTAAATTTAGTTTAGTTGACTAAATTAAATATTAGTTGACTAAATTTAGTTTGGTTGATTATTAGTTGACTAAATGTCCAGGTTCCTACAAGCTGTGTAGTACTTTCTATATCCTTTCTATTAGCTAAAGAACGGACCACCGTGATAATTGAAGCACGAGCTTGGATATTTGCCACTTTTTTAAGGTATCCTATTCCTGGCCACCATGTTGGATCCATCTTCAAGAAAATGAAAAATAATTTGCCACGCATGGATGAAACTTAGATAAGGAAAAAGAAATTTGAAACAGAAAGGAGTCAAGATTTACGGAGGCGTGAAATGACAAAGATAAAGTTGCCCTTTCCTGAGATTGTCTTTAAAGTTGAACATTTGTTTAACTGATTTGTATGTTTATATTTCCTGGTCGGTTTCGAGTAATAAAATTTGTTCCAAAGGGGAATCAACAACTAACCACATTTTTAATCTATGCCAGTTCTTTGCAGTGTCGTTAATTGGGGGAGGAATGGGGCATGTGTCTCCTGAAATTTTTGGTTCCTCTAGATTTCAAAAATAGGTTGTTCGGGGCGCTTTCATTGAATTTTTTTTTGTATTATTATACACAAACCTTTAAAAAATGAAAACTATACCCCCTCTAGATTTAGAAAATTAAATTATCCTATATGAATAATGACGAAGACCACACTACCTTTTCTATTTTAGACTACATTTTCTATACTTATAGAAAATAATCCAATTCAAAATAAAACAAAATAAGAACGAATCAAAACAAGCCCAATCCCAAAAGAACTACAAGATTAGCTGTAGAGAAGACACATGTCGCAATACGAAATTATTCCAATTTTTTTTAAATACGGTTAGTGAAATGAATGAGCCTTTTTAGCTTGTAAAATGTTAGCTTTTATCACACAGTCTTAGCTGAAATTTTCATTAAGAAGTAATGATGCCTAGGCTATTTTAAAAAATGGATTTTTAATCGAGAACTTTTATTGTAAGCGTTTTATTGTTTATTATTTTCTTTGCTAAAGACAGCCCTTAGATATAGGGCCGAAATATTCAAATAGGTTTTGTTCAGTTCATTCACTGTCTTAGGAAAAAAGTCCCTATATTTTCGTGAATTGTCGCCACTGGTTCTTTGATAGAAATACAGCACAAGATGCAGAAAAAAGTAAGTAACATATGGGAAAACAGTTCAAGGTAAGAGAGCTCAAGATTTTGGGGGTTAAAAGGAAAAAATGAGTCATACAAGGAATATTTCCCAAGTTTTATCTAGAGCCATTGAAGACACGCCAAACTCTTCAAAACTCCAAAGATCTGTCGCTGCAATATGTTCACAACTTTTGAAAAGCTCTGTGGCCCCTCCTCGAGGCGAATACTGAATGTACATCAGCCGTCCAAAATAAAATCATATTTTTACGAAAAACATTTTAGTCAGATGCGTTGCATAAAACTATTGGCTCTTCTGTATCGGTTTAAAACGTCTTTAAAAATTCCTATTTTATTATTTTTTTTTTTCTTGTTTGAAAAGAAGAATTTATCATTTTCCCATAGAATCTAGCAACTTAAAGCAGCTACTGACTAAAATTCAATTTTTTCGCGGAGTGTGTTTAGATTTTTAACAGCTGGTTTTTGTTTTCTACGAAATGAAGAAACTGCTGCATTTAAAATAATCCTTGGATTTTGATCATATGATCAAAAATTGGTCAAAAATTGGATTTTGATCATATGATCAAAACTCCAAAGGGAATTAAATATAAGGCTTTTAAGCTATATTACTGGAATTTCAGTTCAATGATAATTAGAAATTGCTAACGCCACTAGGCCGATTTAAAAAAACTAAAAAGAGCATCATTCAATATTATTTCCATTATAGTTCAATCAGGCTAAGTTACTTGGGTCCAACCTTGAATTCTTAAAAGAAGGCGAAATTTTATTTTACTTTCAAGCAGTTTTAATATTTTAAGCAATGTTTCAAGCAAATTAAACCTTAACGTATTTATTGCTTAACGAACAAAATAAAAACAAAAAAGCTAATATTTTAGATCACGTAACTCACTTTACGATTTTGTTAGGTATCATTAAATATTTTTTTTCTTGTTTAAAAACTAAGTTAAAATTCCTCGCTTCTCAGTTACTTATTCTCTTTAAATGCATTTTAAAGAAAATTTAAATATGTTCTTTTGTTTTAAGCATGAAAATGCTATTAGCTAATGATCAAAATCTCAAAAATAACTTGGTAACCAAGTAACTACTATTGAATTGTGGCATATATTATTGAAAGTATATATTATAGCTTCCATGTTAAATCACAAAAAATATTAACATTGACAGTAACTTTAAGTAATTAAAAAAAAGGACGTTTCTTGTGCCCTGCTTTGTATTCTTAGTGTTAGTACAAATAAGAGAACCAGCTTGTTACTAGTGGAGTTTGTTTGATATTATCCGTATAAATTCGATTAACGCTCTATATTTTCTTTTTTTATGGAGGACTTTTTTGTTCAATCGATAAGACATTTCTTCCTATTCTTTTACAGCGCTCCAGGCTTGATTATCAGGTAAAAGGCGGGGCTTAGAATTATATCTCCCTTTTAATTGGCGAGAAGCAGATAGACGGCGCCAAGGTGTCTGCATTGCGACATGAATATGACATAAAAGAATGACAACAAAATGTGTATTTGGTTAAAAGGGGAACAATTTTGTTGCCATTATAATCCTACTCGAAGGTCCCTTGTTTTAGAAACTTTTTTCGATTTTTTTTTGTGATTTCTTAGAAATAAAGACGTTTAATGTCAAGGGCTACGAGAAATGACGGGTCGTCATATCAAGGCATTTGCTTCAACTGTTTTATTCTGCAAGTAGTTGAATCTTCGGCTAAATTTTATAAACAAATTTTCCTCTATAACAATTCAAAAGAACACAAAAAAAGAAGGAGATGGAAATTTGCTCTTGACGAGAAACGCCCTAACGCTTTCTAAGCTTCTTTTTCTAATTCCTCTGATTAAGTTGATTCTACTAGACCATTGGAATTCAAATAAACCAGTTTACTTTACTGGTCATTCCCCTTATTCAGTGAAGTTTGAATATATATTAATCATGTCCTGACAGGCATATGTAAATAAGATCCCGGCTGGAATATGCAAACGAGGTTTAGGGTATATACAAATAAGATGTAGAGTATGTGCAAATGGGGTTCAAATGGCCAGAGGGATTGTTTCCTCTGCCTAAACAAGAGCCATACTACTACTAATGTGACGTTGTTTACAGGCAAATTTTTTTTCATATTGAAGCTCTAAACTATAGTCAGCCAAAACGTGCACTTTGTACCCATGACACACCAAGATATTGCCCTACCTTGCCGGGGGGGGGGGCTCAGTGGCGTAATTTTGTCAAAATCCTGGTGGGAGGGGGACAAAGTTGTAGCCAATTTCTCAAATCAAGTGAAAATGACGGTAAAAACTGAAAAATGAGCCAGTTGGTACCATGAAAGTACTGTATAGTGCTATAAAAGCACCATAAAGATACTTTATAGTACTACAAATGTAAATATATGCTAAAGTAAACTGTTCCGTTTCTGTTGATCCTTGAGTTATGCAGGCTTATGATAGTTCTGACATGATTTTTGAAGAAATTAATTTTTAGCTAGGGGGCAAACTTAGGTCTGCGAGGCAAACCGAGATCTGGGAGGGGCAGTTTCCCCTACTCCTCCTGTCCCATAGAAAATTGCACCCCATGTTGGGAATCACGGATTTAGGCAATTTTTTAATATTACCGTCATTTGAACTAGCCTCTCTTTGGAAACTGCCTCAAATGTCAAATGTGTTTAATTAGGGATTTCTGATTTTGAAAAATTCTTAAGTTTGGCATTGATAACCTTGGAACCACAAATGTCACTCATTTCTTTGTTAGAATTAACAACAAAAAATTGATTCCTTGGTTAGACTTGAATCTTAGAAAGAGCAGAAACTAGATCTCTCTCTACGAGAAATACAATAATCGTAACCAATGGGTCACACTTGCCCACGAAATGTGTTTTATTAACGACTTCTGATTAAGGTAAATTCTCAAGCTTCGCGTTAGCACTTTCGAATCATAAATGACACCAATTTCATTGTTAGAATGAAGGCGAGGAAAATGCTACCTTGGTTAAATTCAAAAACACGCAGAGGCAACAAGGTTTACTGATTATATTTAGAACCTCTCAAGTTACGACTAAAGTTTTCACTGTTCATCTGAACTAGATTGAATTGGGATCCGATAGGCTATTTTTTTGGGTAAGGATGACAAGAATCTAGACCTTCCCTCTCAGAGGGGCGATCTAATACCACGGATATCCGACACTATAACCA
Source organism: Artemia franciscana (assembly GCF_032884065.1). NCBI lineage: Eukaryota > Metazoa > Arthropoda > Branchiopoda > Anostraca > Artemiidae > Artemia > Artemia franciscana. The sequence goes on from NC_088876.1 coordinate 14,375,413, forward strand.
TAGATGCTGACCTGATTTGTTGAATGAATACTACTACTACTACACACACACCCACCGGCACACACACGCTCACAAATGCATACATACAGACACAGCTACTCTGTGAAAAATACGAATTATTTCTAAAAGTTCTGGGTTATTTAGATCGATTTGTTGCCATTCATCACTGTTCTTTGTTTTCCAACCATAGATTTCGTTGTCCATTTTTGCTCATCTTTACCTCAGAAAGTTTTTTTTTCCACGGCTTGTGCTTTAGCAGTTTAGATTCTTACATCATCTCAAACTATTTAAACATCAACAACTATTTACAATTTGATCATCAATTATGTTGAATGAAGCTAGAGAAAAAAACAAGTTCAAGTTTCGAATACGCTTTTACAAAAGAAAGCAAGTGGTCTTAAAAAAAAGGCAAACCAATTCATTCAGAATTTCTGGTGGTTAAAATGAAATTAGACCATACAAGCAGTAATATCCAAATGAATTACCTTGTTTGCTAGTCTTTCCTTAGAAAAATGGAGGATTCCACGATGAATACACTCAATGTTGAAGGGTCCCAATGACATATATTTAACACTTAATGAGTTTATGGCATCTTTGTGCGTGTGTACTTAGTTTTGTGCCGCATATTATTGATGCCGAAGATTATGACACAGCTGTTCTTTTAACCTAACATTTCTTTCTTCTTCGCTATGATGTTTGACTCACTCAGATTCTCAGTGTAGCTCAGTGTCATTTTCATTTTTGAGTCGCTCAGATTCTCAGCATCGCTTGCCTTCTAACCGTGTGTGTCTTTGCTGTTTGTTTTCGTTTTTGACACTCTCTAATTCTTGTTTTCACATATATTCTAACCGTGTGTGTCTTTGCTCTTCATTTAAATCTTTGACTCACTCAGATTCTTGGCGTCGCTTGTCACCTAACTGCTTGTCTCTTTGCTCTTCATTTTCATTTTTGACACGCTCTAATTCTCATTTTCACATATCTTAGGACAGCCCATGTCTTTGCTCTTCATTTTAATGTTAGACTCGCTCGCTGTATGGCTTGGTGCTGCGGTGAGTTATTATAGTAGTAGTAGTAGTATATATATATATATATATATATATATATATATATATATATATATATATATATATATATATATATATATATATATATATATATATATATATATATATATTATATATATATATATATATATATATATATATATATATATATATATATATATATATATATATATATATATATATATATATATATATATATATATATATATATATATATATATATATATATATATATATATATATATATATATATATATATATATATATATATATATATATATATATATATAGTTTTGTGACAGTACTAAAAGGAGTAAAAAAATAAGGCCAAAGGTGCTGACAATGTTAAATGAGTTTTTTTTTATTAGATTAGAAATAGGCTACTGATGAATATGATTTCTGAAAATGGGGAAGGACCTGGTGATTTATGGAAAAATCCAATCAAACCCCTCTTTAAGAAAAGTGATAAGCTTTATTGTGGCAATTATATAGGCCTTAGTCTGGTTTCTCTAGAAAGAATATTACTTAGTATGATGATACCTTTAGACTTAGAGGTGTCTGCTTAAAGTTCTTAGAGAAGAACAGTGTGGTTCTAGGAAGTGCAGAAGATGTACCCACCAAATCTTACTCTTAGATTAATAATTCAACTGTCATCAAACCCCTTTAGTCCTCAGTTTTGTTGATTAAGGGTCAACGTTTGATTCAGCTGATAGAAGAGCTTTAGTGAAGGACCTATCCTTCTGCGGTAAATCAGATAAATAAACATATGAAAATGATTAGTTTTATGTATGAGCATATCATTGCTGCGGTTAATGTAGAAAATTAGGCTAGTAGCTGTAAGTAAGTATGACGGCCCTAGACCCTCAAGGTCAAGACCGGCAGTGCTGATCTCTGGCGGTGCTGCAGGCTAGTAGCTGGTGTCATATTAAATCAGAAGCAATGTATATATATATATATATATATATATATATATATATATATATATATATATATTTATATGTATATATTTTTTTCTCGAAATTCCATATTTTTTCGGGAAAATTGTTATCCTGGGATATTCTGAATCTGAAAAATGAAAATGAAGAGCAAAGACACATACGTATAGAAGACAAGCAACACCGAGAATCTAAGCAACAAAAATGAAAATGAAAAGCAAAGACATCCGCAGTTAGAAGACAAGTTACACCGAGAATCTGAGTGACTCAAACATCAGAGTGAAGAAGAAAGAAATTTTAGGTTCGAACAGCGGTGTCATAATCTTCAGCATCAACAATATGTGGCACAAAATCAAGTACATACGTACAAAGATGTCATAAACTCAGTAAGTGTTCCGTATAAGTCATTGGAATTCTTAAAAATTGCTTGTGTTCATTGTGGAGCCCTCCATTTTCCCGAGGAAAGAGTAGCAAACAAAGGTAATTCATTTGGAGATTGCTGCTTGCATGTTCGATTTGTATTGTCACCACCACAAATTGCAAATAAATTGATTTGCCTTTTTTAAATACGTCACTTGCTCTTTGAAGAGTTTCTTAAACGTATTAGAAACTTGAACCCGTGTTTTGCTCTAGCTTCATTCAACGTAACCGATGATCGAACTATAAAACGTTATACATGTATAAATAGTGTGAGATGATGCATGGATCTAAACGGATTAAACGAAAGCTGTGGATAAAACTTTCTGTGGTAAAGATGAATAAAAATGGACAATGAAATATAGGGTTGGAAAACAAGGAGCAGCGATGACTGGCCACAAAAATGATCTATTTAGGCCAGGACTTTAAGAAAGAATTCGTATTTTTTGCAGTGCGGCTACATCGAACCTGTGGTGACGTCCTCAAATTTTCTGCGGCTAGAAGACAAGTGACAATGAGAATTCATTTATATAAGCTTGCCACATGCCGAGTGCTGAGGCCCGGCGGCAAAGCCTTCAGGCTCCAGTACTATATATATATATATATATATATATATATATATATATATATATATATATATATATATATATATATATATATATATAATATATATATATATATATATATATATATTATACATAGTATATATAATATACTATTATATACTATTATATATATTATATATACTATTATATATAATATAATGTATATAATATATATATATTTATATATATTTTATATATATATATATATATATATATATATATATATATATATATATATATATATATATATATATATTATACATAGTATATATAATATACTATTATATATAATATAATGTATATAATATACATATATATATATATATATATATATATATATATATATATATATATATATATATATATATATATATATATATATATATATATATATATATATATATATATATATATATATATATATATATATATATATATATATATATATATATATAATATACATATATGTATATTATATATATTATATTATATATAATAGTATATTATATACTATGTATAATATATATATATATTTATATATAACCCAAGGGCCATTGAATGTACACTATTAACATGAACACTATTTTCTCGACTGGAAGGTAAAGCCAGTTTATGATGTATGACAACGAAAAACTGCGCTATAATAAAGCACAATCTCTAGCACGTTGTTGCCAACTTGCAAATGAATTATTAAAATATCTCAATGCTAATCTGTGAAAAGATGACCTAGCAAACTTATAAAAGTGAATGAGAAGCGCAATTGACAACAATAAGAAGAGACATTTTTGAGAATGCTTTAGTTTGGCTCTTATATTGTTCCTGTTAATGCCTCAAATCCCATTAAAGACCCATGTTGTTCATAATGATGGATCAAAATCACAATAAGTAACTGACATTTATTACTGAAGTACATCCAAATTTAATTCTTATCTGATAGTTATATTATAATTTTGAGTGTTGCGTTGCCGGTTACAAAATCCGCTCTGTAATTTGGGGCGCTAAAGTGCCTTTTGATGAGGGTGTTTTTTCATTTACAAGGGATACAAAAACATGTTTTCTTGCTGTATTCTTTTGCTAATGGTTGCCAAAGAGAGGGGATACCTTTTTCATATGTACCATAAAAAAAAAAAAATAAAAAGTTGAAGAAGAGTAAAAAGTGATTTTAAAGCCTAAAATAGACAGAAATAAAGTAATGCAATAAATCAAACATGAGCAAAACAGAATTTATTAGGGAATGAAAAAAAAATAAAACGAAATAATCAAAATTAATAGTCAGATAAAACCTAAAAGTGACGGTTATTACTAATACCCCCAACCCAAAAATATGTTTGTAAAGATAAGTCTACAGACCAAGATTAGAATATTGGAAGCTACAGTGATGACAGTAGTCAAATATGGCTATGAAGCATGGGCGCTCCCAAAAGCAGATGAAATTTTTTTAGATGTTTTCCAGAGAAATTGCCTACGGATTTTTCTGGGTACCCGGCTGACTGACCGTAATTCAAACAGTAGGTTGTACGAAAAATGCCTGCTTTCTAGGGCTATAATGAAAGAAAGGTTGAGATGGCTAGGCCACGTTTTGTGGATGAAGGATAACAGATTACCGAAGATTGTCCTTTTTGTCCAACCGTCTGGGGCTACACGGAAAGCAGGTCGTCCTTGTCTGGGTTGGGAGGATGTCATAAATAAAGATTTAAAGAAAATGGGAACTTCCTGGGAGGGTGTAAAGAGGTAGGCCTTGAATAGATTAGGTCCGAGGAGGAGCGTGCGTAGCTGTGTTCTCCACAGGCTGCTTGGTGCTGCAGTGAGTTATTAGTAGTAGTAGTAGTAGTAGATTTAAGTTCTCTTGGCCTTGGGACGTACATGCGGAGATTCTAGGCCGTTCAAAACTAGGAATTCTTCGATCTTTTTCGATCTCCAATTTTTCGGCAAACCAATGTTGTTTTTTTCTATATTTTTTATTTGTGCATTGAGGTTCCCCTTGCCCAAAGACTTACACATATAGTTTTCAAGCTGATCGTAAACAAGATTTCTTGTCCCATTTTTAGGCCCCATGTTAAACCTATTTCATTGGAACATTGTGGTTTCTCTGGCACAGAAACTTGTGGTTGTAAGTTTGAAGCCGTTCAGAAAAACAGCTTTTGGCCTTATCAAGATCTGATTTTAGAAGGGGGGTGGAGGTTTCCAAACTACATTTCATGTTTTCAGTATAGTTTCTTTGGTCCAGTAACTTTTGGCTAAAAGTTTTAAGCGTTTTAGAATAAAAACCGTAAATTAAAAAAAAAAAAATTCGGAGAGAGGGGAGAATTTTAAGTCAAATTGATATTTGCGTCTTTTTTGTGCAATGGGCTCCCAAGGACTTATAGATTCAAGTTGAAATACGATTATACGAAAGTGCTCTATTCTATTTTCGTGCATTATTGTTGGGAGACCCTAAGCGCTACCTAAACTTTCTTTATTATTTACGGGGTCTGCTTAGCTCCGAAACTTGCAAGTGCAAGATTAAAGACATTAATAAAAGTGTCTTGACCCCTTTTTAGGTCCAATTTTAGGAAGAAATAATGCATTTCGTAAATTTTCATGCGCATTGGGGCTCTTATCCCACGAGCACTAGGACACAAGTTTCAATCTGAAAAATTACCAAGGTTTCTGTGTGTCAGATTCTCGATCCAACTTTTTGAACTTTCATTTTACACAAAGTTACCTTTTGTGTGAGTCCCCTTTGATGTTCCAATTATTTATTATCCTCTAGCTATTTAAGGTAATTTTTAAGGATATTTATACTGAGTTTCTCTATATACGAAAATATAATGTAGTATGTGTTTTTTGTATATATGCTAAATTTATTTGTTTAAATAACCAGCACTTACACTCTGGTATAAATATTATGGTCATCTTGTTCCCTTTGACTTGTTACCCCCTCAATATACGTGAGAAAGCCGTGGAAATCAAATCTCCAATGATTGATAGAACAGTGAATCCACGCGGAAGGGATGGGTAAAGCTTATGGAAAGTGCAAGGGGCAGATAACCGAGGGATAGAAAATCAGTCAAGATAATCCCCTATAAATATAGGTTAATTTTCCGAATGAAAAGTGGGCAAGGCTACAACACACTTCACAGAAAATAGATAGAAAAGCTTAGGGAATGAATCCTATTATAAAATAAACAGAGATGGAAACTGTTTTGTTCTCCAGTGACAAAAATCTAAAGCCTTGACTTTTTGCCTGTTAGAACAATAGCTTCCTTAATTACATTTTGATACTAAGGTTGAAACAAAAGTGACTACTTTATCTATTACTCAATTATCTTTGAGAATCTAGCTTTTGACGCTGCATTTTAGAGCTTAAACTTTTTTCTTGTACTGCATTAGCAAAACTACAGAAGTATTATTTTTTAAGTTGTATTATAGAGTAATTTCTCCATTAAAAAACCACCGGAGAAACAAGTTGGAACAAGAAATTTCTGAAAGTTGATTGGAGAATTAGCATGATTTAGCCACTTGGAGCTTGTTCTAACGTAATTTTTCTAATTCATAGTTAACTTTTTTTTTTGGCAATTTGATTTGCAAAAAAAACAACACTTTTTTAGCTTCAAGACTAAAATTTGAAATTGGAATTAAAACTGCATGTTTGAAAATAAGTAACTTCCCAATTGAACTTTTGTTTTAAAAATGTGAAATAGTCGAGTTTTGATAAAACTGGAAAGGTTTGTGCCCAACAATGCGGAGTTGCTCCCTGACTGAAGATATTTATATCATTTTTGTAGGGCAAACCAAAAACTCAAGCTTCACCTAAAGATTTTCCTAATAATTAAAAAATAAATTTTCTTTTGCATTTTTTTTCCTAGAATTATTTTTTAAGAAAGAAAGTAATCTAGGTAAAATTTAAGAACAGCCATTAACACATTCCCCGTTACTAGATATGCCTAATAGTCATGATTGTGTCGATTGCTCTGTAAGGGTGTGAGACTTGTACCTGATAAACAAAAATGGGTGCAATTTGGCTCGTATTTGAGATGTAATACCTCCAACGCATCTCAAAGAAAAATACACCGACTATTCAACAAACAAGGAGGTTCGCAGACGGCTGAAATCATAGGACACATTCCTAAACTAAATCAGGCAGCAAGAACAATCCTGGCTTGTACATATTAAAAAAATGGCTGCCAATCATTTCCCAAAAACAATATTCAAAGGAATAATCAATTGATGGATACCACGAAGAAGACCACAAAAGGAGAGAATAGAAAGCATTGACTTCCAGCGTACTGTGCAGCTATCCAGAACATGCAAAATGGATCGTCAAATCTATCCTTCGCCCATGCCTTGTCAAGGTAGGCGCCAGTATCTCTCATCAGGATGATGGGATTTGGGCAAATAAGTAAGGGAAATAAGTATGTTTTTGCATTTCTTCCTGAAACTTATTTTCTAAGCAAAAGTTTTTTTTTGTAAAAACTGGGAAATAGTATTTACAACTCTTGACAAGGTCTCTGCAAATACTTTCTTATGGCAGCAACCATTTACTACTCATAATAATCGTTCTTCACATCGATTCACTAGTAATGGGTTTCAAAACCGATTCTGTAGTGTAAAAGAAATTTTAATTTTAAATTCAAAAATATTTCAGGCGTAATCGTCAAAACTTAAGTTAAATTTACATTTAATGGGATAAAATTTAATGTGTCTCAATATAAAAATGTTATATTTCAAACGAGGAACTTGAAGCGTTGATGAGAAGGAGCTTGAGAAGTCCATGATATTTTAACGAGACAGTGCGGAAGTAGAACATTGGTATTGGTAAGATTCTTCCTGGCATATTTAAGAAAGCACCAGCCATTTATTAGCTTAGAGCTCTCAAGGTCTTGTTCAGAACCAGGATGTTACACTCAACGAATTCCTATATAAAAATGATGTTACGGATAGTGTTAAAATTTCCAAAGAAATATTCTGTTCTGCATGGTTTCTACACATTTCTTACTACTTGCCATGTCAGCTAGATTCTTCCTGTCAATGGGTAGAAGGTTTTCTGGGATTTTTTCTTCTTTTTATAATTGCGTTTTAATTTTAACGTAAGTAAAATTGAGGTAGAGCGCTGAGGGACGAGGGCTCATCAAACTCTGCAGTGTTTAATCCTCATTTCCAGTACATATGTGATACTTACAAAAAACGAAATTTTATTCTTGTTTTTACCTTACTTGCTAAAGAAACTTTGTAAGCAATCTTCAGAAAATTAGCAAGCTAAGATTTTTAAACTTAGAAAAGTCAATGCGATTCAAATTAATTACTGTTAGCTATTGATCTCCTAACAGTAGACCAATCAGAGCATTCTTTTTCACACTATATTTTTGTGGGGTGAAATTGCATAATGATAAAAAGTGTGTAAACTATAGATGAATGTATTTTAGCATGTCGAGTATTAATTACAACTTCGACCGTTTTTTTTTTACTTTACCACGTTTCGTATCACAGACAAGGAAACCATTACCAAAAATAATCAAAAACACAACATGAAAAGGGTGGATAATGGAGTTTTCTACGACTTGGTTCTTCAAATCTAATCTATACATCATGACACTAAACTTCTGTAGTAGCTTCTGGGTGCCTTTTTGCATTCAATTTTACTTATATTTGGACTCACAGAAGAAACAGTTATAGTTAAAATTGCGGATAAGGAAGGTTTCTCTAACAAACACTATTCTTAGTTTGACCTCAGAAAACCTTGGAATTTTGATCCTACAGAGATTTCACTCAGAATTGCCAAATATAAGCATAGCTCCTGTGGTACTTTTAACCTACCACACAGCGTATCACAGCCAACAGCAAACCAATTTTCTTCACCTGGCCCAAAAATATAATCAAACAGTTCGTGGTAACGAACTGTAGTAAGGAGCGACCCGGCTCAATAGTAACCAAAACTCTAAAAAATGGAATTTTGGTACCAATAGCTACATCAAAAGAATTGCATTATAATGCTGATTTTAAATATATAAGTTTCATCAAGTTTAGTCTTACCCATCAAAAAGTTACGAGCCTGAGAAAATTTGCATTAATTTAGAAAATAGGGGGAAACACCCCCTAAAAGTCATAGAATCTTAACGAAAATCACACCATCAGATTCAAGGTATCAGAGAACCCTACTGTAGAAGTTTCAAGCTCCTATCTACAAAAATGTGGAATTTTATATTTTTTGCCAGAAGGGAGATCCCGGATGCGTGCTTATTTGTTTTTTTTTTTTTTTTGTTGTTGTTTTTTCCCAGGGGTGATCGTGTCGACCCAGTTGTCCTAGAATGTTGCAAGAGGGCTCATTCTAACGGAAATGAAAAGTTCTAGTGCCCTTTTTAAGTGACCAAAAAAATTGGAGGGCACCTAGGCCCCCCCCACGCTGATTATTTTCCCAAAGTCAACGGATCAAAATTCTGAGATAGCCATTTTATTGAACGCAGTCTAAAAACCTTATAACTATGTCTTTGGGGAAGACTTACTCCCCCACTGTCCCCGTGGGAGGGGTTACAAGTTCAAAACTTTGACCAGTGCTTATATATAGTAATGGTTATTGGGAAGTGTACAGGCTTTTTCAGGAGAATTTTTTGGTTGGAGGCAGGGGTTGAGAAGAGGGGGATATGCTGGGGGAACTTTCCATCGAGGAATTTGTCATGGGGGAAGAAAATTTCCATGAAGGGAGCGCAGGATTTACTACCATTACTTAAAACAAATAATGAAAAAATAAATATGAAACAGTTTAATTTTCAGCTGGAAGTAAGCAGCAGCATTAAAAATTAAAACGAACATAAATTATTACCCATATGAGGGGCTCACCTCCTCCTAATATCTCGCTCTTTACGCTAAATATTTTTAGTAATTTCAACTATTTATTCTGCGGCTTTTGTGATTCAGTGGTCATTCTTAATGAATTGGAACAAAATTTAAGCTTTAGTGTGAAGAGCGAGGTACTGACGAGGGGGCGAACTCCCTCATATATGTAATAAAAACATGAGAATACAAAAGTTCTTTACGTAAGCTAATTTATAAGTTAAGTATATCTTTTACTTATAAAAAGATTCGTAAAAAATTAAAAGTTCTAGTTGCCTTTTTAATTAACCGAAAATCGGAGGGCAACTAGGCTTCCTCCCCCGCTCTTTTTTTCTTAAAATCATTCGATCAAAATTATGAGAAAGCCATTTAGCCAAAAAATAAATATACAAATTTCGTTTTAATTATTCCTCTGCGGAGAGCCAAAATCAAAACATGCACTGATTCAAAAACGTTCAGAAATTAAATAAAAAAAAACTTGTTTTTTTTGTTGTCGCTCCTTACTTTCATTTAAAAAAATTTTTTTTTTTTTATTTAATCTCACGAAACTCAATCCGGAACTCAATTTCCAAAACTTCTAAAGTACAATAATAGGGAGTTTTACATTTGGATCTAGTAGATATTTAGTCATACCTACGCACAGGAAGAGATAGAGGGCTTGTCCAATCCCTCCGCCGACGTTTCTTTAATATTCAGCTAAAAATACGGTTTTTCATGCTTTGACCTGTTCTCTTTAGATTATATCCAGGTAAAACTAAGTTAGCATGGTCCACCATAGGCTGAATTTTAGGGGGGGGGGCTTACCTGGTCTAATCAGCACTTCCAATGCTTTATAATAGAAATTTCAAAACAAAATATAAAACTATAAGCAGCATCATTCAGCCAGAGAGCTAACCCCCTATGGACGCCCATAAAGGTCTACAGGACTCAAATGCTTGATTTTTGTAGAGTTTGAATAAGGAATGATTCAAAAATAGGCCTAATTCTTGAGCACAAATCTTTTACATTTCCCCAAAAGTTCTTTGGACCAATGTTGAGAGAAGAATTCCCACATACTCAAAATATAGATATGATCCAAATAAGGTTTGAATCAAATCGAAATTTACACATTTTTTCTCTAATGCCTAAGCTAATTTCTTTGGCGTTTAAATTCACTTTCCCTTAGGTAAAGGGTTGTTCGAGGTGGACCATTGCAGGTTGGGAAAAACTTCACCATAATTTTTGAAAGAACCCCTAACCATGGGCAGGGACAGCATCTTGTCTAGGTTGGCAGCTGATCCTGTTGCGGATGGTGAGGGGGGGTTAGGAAGGACCTGAAGTTATTTTGGTAGTTCCCAAAACCTCACATAGTCAGCGAGTTCTGTCTTATCTTTTGAAATCTTTATATTCCATCAATAACCATCAAAGATCATAATCATAAATCATCAATTAGCTTCAGCATTTATCTTCTTGGATTACTATACCCTTAATATATTCTTGCAATATTATAATATAGTAAACCCACTATCCTACTTCAAATTTCCAGAAAACACCATAAAAGCGATTTGACACAAAACACATTACGGTTAGATAACAGCTTCTTGTTCTAAGAATTCCATTAAAAACCTTAAAGTTGGGAGATTTGCATTATCAAAATTGATGCATCTATATGTCAGACCAAAAATCAGTATTAAATATTGAAATGTAAATATCGACATTAGAAACGATATTTGGAAATTTTCAACCATCTAACAGTGAACAACCAAAAGATAAATCCAACATTCCTAAAGTTCTCGTTAATATCTAGAGTAAATTTTATAATTCTAAGGGGGGGGGGCTAAAAAGACTACTAGCAGACTGTTAAAAAAACTACCAATGTCATTTTGTAAAAAAAATAGGCATTAGTTTTGTTCAGTTTCGAATGATATAAAATCAAAGCATAAGCTTTGGTAAAAATCTAATAACAATAAGATAAAATTGAATTTTTCTTTTATTTTAAATGTTTTTTCTTGTTTTGTTGATGTTTTAACAAATAAAAAACCTATAGTTCTAAGCACTAGTATTTTCAGTAAAGAGCAAATAACAATCTAGTGTTTTGAAGGGATTCGTTGCGGCTGCCCCACTCCTCATTATGAGATATTTTGCTTGTGAATAAGAATTAATTTTAAGCTTATTTTTGGAATTTACATTTCATTTTAACTCCATTTAACGATTTGATTATTCATTTAGTTTTTGTCCGCTTTAGATTTCATTTATTCATTCATACTAGTGTCTGTTTATTTCGTGCTTGACTTATTACATGACTTTATTTCTGCCAATTTTGGTTTTATAACCACCTTTACTTTTCTTTAAAAACTTATTTTTGGGAAAATAATTTTTAATAAAAGAAATTGTAACTAAAGGATTGTAAAAAAATGTTTGCACAAATAGCAGTGATGTCAATGGGTGTGGGTGGTATTTTCATTGAAACGAGAAAAATTATCACCCCACTCCCCCTTTTTATCAATTAACCCCACCAACAAAGGGCCGATGTAATGAGGGGCACTAATCCTTTTGTTTAAACATAAGATAATTCATGTTTGTTTAAGTTATAACGTTTTCCTTCAATTTTATGTGAAAAAAGTGGTCGATTTTAATATATGCCAAAGAAGATAAATGTTAATTTTGTGTAGATTAAAAGAATACAACTGTCCAGAAGCTTCTTTTTCCTCTTGTTTGGTTATTTGAAGAAGCCAAAGTACGATATTCATTGCATGGAGATTATGCATCGGCGTATTCTTCTTCTTCTTCATGAAGATCTCTTTAATTCAAGTTACATCATTTCAAGGGTCAAGGATGATAGGACATTTGCTTTTTTGTCGATTAAAATACCCTACTTTTTGTATTTTGTACGGGAATACCCTGAGTTGTGAAGCAATGTTAACTAATTCCTTTATTTTTCTGCGTAGGGATGGAACTGCGAAACAGAAACTGAGGCTCTGCTCATCAGACCTTCTTTATTGACCTGGAGCAGCAGACTGTGTTAAATTAGATGAATTATTAAACAAAATTATTCGAAGCACGAAATAGACATATAGGTAAAAAATCTTTTTGGAGTATTATCATCCCCGATGTACTACATATTATCTTATTTATGGATAATCCCAGAATATTAGAACTGTAGATAAACAAACCCTTTTATTTTATTTCCAATAAGCCTTGTATTTACGTATACACAATAAACCATGTATTCACCGGAACCAGGCAATTTTCTAGATCACATAATTGTATCAAATCCTCGTGTTTATTTACTCAATTTTGCCACATTGAGGCGCTAAGTGCTCTTATTATGGCTCCCCCTAAGTGTCTACAAAGGTAGAAATAGCCAATTTAATCGTCTATCAAAATCTAAAGGATGACACCCGATACAGCCTATGACTTTGAGCATGTCAGGCTATTTAACTGAACTGACAATGCAGCAAAACCCCCTCTAAAATCCGATGGGTAGTTTATCAAATTCCAAATCGGGATAGTTATCTGATGTACTCATCGAAGGCTTTAACTACTTTAGAAATTCAAACTAAAAGCCAGAGGTTCCGGGAGGACCAGCCTTTGCAGTGAGTAATCACAGTTTAGTATGCATACTTCTGTAAGAAAGCTTACAGATGTCTGTCGAAAATTAATTATATTGAGATTAAATAAAAAAAAAATAAGTTTTTTCTTACCTGCAAGTAAGGAGCAACATTAAAATTTAAAACAAACAAAAATTATTCCGCATGTGAAAGAGGTTGTCCCCTCCTCAACGCCCCACTCTTTACGCTAAAGTTTTTATTGTTTTAAAAAGTAGAGTTGTGAGAAAGAGTCAAACTTTAGCGAAAAGAGCGGGGCGTTGAGGAGGGGACAACCTCTTTCATATACGGAATAATTTCTTTTCGTTTAAGTTTTAATGTCGCTCCTTACTTACAGTTAAAAAAAACATGTTTTTTTATTTAATTTCTGAACGTTTTTGAATTAATGCAGTTGTTGATTTTAGATCACCGTACATGAATAATTAAAACGAAATTTGCATATTAACTTTACTTTTCTTGGCTAAATGGCTTTCTCAAAGTTTTGATCGGACGATTTTGAGGAAAAAAGGGACGGGGAGGGGGTCTATTTGTCCTCCAATTGTTTGGTTACTTAAAAAGGCCATTAGAACTTTCAACTTTATTTACGAGTGTTTTTATTAGTATTAAATATATGTAACTTAAAAATTAACTTACATAACGAACTTCTACATTCACTACGGATATGGGAGTGGGTCGTAACCTTGTCGATACCTCGCTCTTTACACTAAAGTTCAAATTTTGTTCTAATTCTTTAAGAACAACCCCTGAACGAAAAAGGCTGTTTATTAGAATGAATAGCTTTTTGGAAATTACTAAAAATACTCTAGCATAAAGAGTGAGGTATTGAGGATGGGACGAAACCCCTCATATACGCAATGGTTTGTATTTGTCTTAAGTTTTAATGTTGTTCCTTATTTTCAGTTGAAAAAACTTGTTTTTTTTTTTAATTTCTGATCATTTTTGAGTTAATGACGATTTGATTTTGGCTTACCGTACATGAATAATTAAAACAAAATTTGCATTTTAATATTACTTTTTTTTGGCTAAATGACTTTCTCAAAGTTTTGATGGGATGATTTTGAGGAAAAAGTGGTAGGGTAGGGGGCCTAGTTGCCCTCCAATTTTTTGTCAAACAGTTCGTGGTAGGAGCTCAATAGTAACCAAAACTCTAAAAAATAGAATTTTGATACCAATAGCTACATCAAAAGTATTGAATTTCAGTGCTGATTTTAAATATATAAGTTACATCAAGTTTAGTCTTACCCATCAAAAGCTACGAGCCTGAGAAAATTAAATAAAAAAAAACAAGTTTTTTGAAATGAAAGTAAGGAGGGACATTAAAACTTAAAACAAACAGAAATTACTCCTTATATGAAAGGGGTGTTTCCTCCTCGACGCCCCGCTCTTTACGCTAAAGTTTTTTATTGTTTTAAAAAGAAGAGTTGCGAGAAAGAGTCAAACTTTAGCGCAAGGAGCGGGGCGTCGAGGAGGAAAAACCCCTTTCATATAAGGAGTAATTTCTGTTCGTTTTAAGTTTTAATGTCGCTCCTTACTTTCATTTCAAAAAACTTGTTTTTTTTATTTAATTTCTGAAAGTTTTTGAATTAATGCATGTCTGATTTTGGCTCTCCGTACATAAATTATTAAAATAAAATTTGCATATTAATTCTTTTTTTGGCTAAATGACTTTCTCTTAGTTTTGATCAGACGATTTTGAGAAATAAGGGGTGGGGAAGGAGGCCTAGTTGTCCTCCAATTTTTCGGTTACTTAAAAAGGCAACTAGATCTTTTAATTTTTAACGAACGTTTTTATTAGTAAAAAAATACGCAACTTAAGAATTAACTTACGTAACAAACTTTTATATTCTTATATTTTTGATTATATATATGAGGGGGTTGGTCCCCTCGTTAATACCTCGCTCTTCACACTAAATCTTGTTTTGTCCCAATTCTTTAAGAATGACCCCTGAATCAGAAAGGCCGTAGAATAAATAGTTGAAATTACTTAAAAAATTTTTAGCATAAAGAGTGAAGTATTTATCTCCTCCTAAATACCTCGCTCTTTATGCTAAAGTATTTTTAGAACCCCTCATATGCGTAATAATCTCTGTTCGTTTTAAGTTTTGATGCTTCTCGTTACTTTCAATTGAAAAAACTTTTTCATGTTTATATTTTCATTGTTTGTTTTTTTATAGTAATGCTAGAAAGTCCTGCGCCCTTTTGATTGAATTTCTCTTCCCCCATGAAATATTCCTCCAAGAAAAGATCCTCCCATATAGCCCCCTCCCCTGAACCCCACACCAAAACCAAAAAAATCCCCCTGATAACGTCGGTACACTTCCCAGTAACCATTACTGTATGTAAACATTGGCCAAAGTTTGTAACTTGCAGCCCCTCTCCCAGGGACTGTGGGGGGTACGTCATCCCCAAAGACATAGTTATTATGGTTTTAGACTATGCGGAACAAAATGGCTATCTCAAAATTTTGATCCGTTGACTTTCGTAAAAAAATGAGCGTGGGAGGGGGCCTAGGTGCCCTCCATTTTTCGGTCACTTAAAAAGGGCACTAGAACTTTTTATTTCCGTTAGAATGAGTCCTCTTGCGACATTCTAGGACCACTTGGTCGATACGATGACCCCTGGGAAAAAAAAAAAACAAAAAAAAACAAATAAACACGCACCCGTGATTTGTCTTCTGGCAAAAAATACGAAATTCCACATTTTTGTAGATTGGACCTTGAAATTTTTTTTATAGGGTTCTCTGATACGCTGAATCCGATGGTGCGATTTTCGTTAAGATCCTATGATTTTTAGGGGGTGTTACCCCCTATTTTCTAAAATAAGGCAAATTTTCTCAGGCTCGTAACTTCTGATGACAAAGACTAAATTTGATGAAACTTATATATTTAAAATCAGCATAGAAATCTGATTCTTTTGATGTATCTTTTAGCATTGAAATTCCGTTTTTTAGAGTTTCGTTTACTATTGAGCCGGGTCGCTCCTTACTACAGTTCGTTACCACGAACTGTTTGATTGTCTTATTTCAGAAAATAGGAGGTAACACCCCCTAAAAGTCATAGAATGCTTAAATTAATAGAATGCTTAACGAAAATCACACCGTCAGATTCAGCGTATCAGATAACCCTCTTGTAGAAGTTTCAAGCTCCTATCTACAAAAATGTGGAATTTTGTATTTTTTGCCAGAAGTCAGATCACGGATGCGTGTTTATTTTTATTTCTTCCCAGGGGTGATCGTATCAACCCAGTGGTCCTAGAATGTTTCGAGAGGGCTCATTCTAACGGAAATGAAAAGTTCTAGTGCCCTTTTTAAGTGACCAAAAAGTTGGTGGGCACCTAGGCCCCCTCCCACGCTAATTATTTTCTCAAGGTAACCGGATCGAAATACCGAGAGGGCCATTTTATTCAGCATAGTCGAAAAACCTTATAACTATGTCTTTGGGGACGACTTACTCCCCCACAGTCACCGTGGGAGGGGCTACAAGTTACAAACTTTGACCAGTGCTTACGTATAGTAATGGTTATTGGGAAGTGTACAGACGTTTTCAGGGGGATTTTTTGGTTGGAGAGGGGGGTTAAGAAGAGGGGGATATGTTTTGGGAACTTTCAATGGAGGAATTTGTCTTGGGGAAAGAAAATTTCCATGAAGGGAGCACAGGATTTTCTAGCATTATTTAAAAAAAAACAATGAAAAAATAAATATGAAAAAGTATTTTCAACTGAAAGTAAGGAGCAGCATTAAAAATTAAAACGAACAGAAATTATTACGCATATGAGGGGCTCACCTCCACCTAATACCTTGCTATTTACGCTTAAGTATTTTAGTAATTTCAACTATTTGTTCTACAGTTTTTATGATTCAGTGGTCATTCTTAAGGAATTGGGACAAAATTTAAGCTTTAGTATAAAGAGGGAGGTATTGACGAGGGGGTGAACCCCGTAATAAAAACATGAGGACACAAAAGTTCGCTACGTAAGCTAATTTGTAAGTTACGTATATCTTTTACTAATAAAAACATTCGTAAAAAATTAAAAGTTCTAGTTGCCTTTTTAAGTAACCAAAGCATCGGAGGGCAGCTAGGCCTCCTCCCCCGCTCCCTTTTTCTCAAAATCATTCGATCAAAACTATGAGAAAGTGGTTTAGCCAAAAAAAAACAAATATGCAAATTTTGTTTTAATTATTCATCTGCGGAGAGCCAAAATCAAAACATGCATTGATTCAAAAACGTTCAGAAATTAAATAAAAAAATAAGTTTTTTAACTGAAAGTAAGGAGCGACATTAAAACTTAAAACGAACAGAAGTTACTTCGTGTATGAAAGGAGCTGCTTCCTCATCAACGCTCCGCTCTTTACATTAAAGTTTTTTACTGTTTTAAAAAGTAGAGTTGAGAGAAAGAGTCAAACTTTAGCGTAAAGATCGGGGCGTTGATGAGGAAGCAGCTCCTTTCATATACGAAGTAATTTCTGTTCGTTTTAAGTTTTAATGTTGCTCCTTACTTTCAGTTAAAAAAAACTTGTTTTTTTATTTAATTTATATTAATTTATTTAATTGACTTAAAAAGGCAACTAACTTTTAATTTTATTTACGAACGTTTTTATAAGTAATAAATATGCGCGACTTATAAATTGACTTGTGTAACGAACTTCTATATTCGTATATTTTTATTGTGTATATGAGGGGGTTCGCCCCCTCGTCAATACCTCACTAATTACACTAAAGTTCGAATTTCGCTTCAATTCTTTAAGAATGACCCCTGAATTACAAAGGCCGTTTAATTAGAATAAATCGCTCATTTGAAATTACCAAAAATACTTTAGCGTAAAGAGCGAGGTATTGTGGAGGAACATTCTCATATATGCAATAATTTTTGTTTGTTTTAAACTTTGATCTTGCTCCTTACTTTCTGTTGAACACTTGTTTTTTTATCTAGTTTCTCATTGTTGTTTAAATAATAGTGGAAAATCCAGCGCCCCTTTCTTGGAAATTCTATTCCCCCATGATAAATTCCTCCGTGGAAAGATCCTCTCACGTAACCCCGAACCCTCCACCACCAGAGAAATACCCCCTGAAAAAGTCATTGTACTTCGATGAAAAAGGCATCGTCAATAACCAATACTAAATGTAAACAGTGGACAATGTTAATGACTTGCAGCCCTTCCCCGGGAACTGTGGGGGATTAAGTCATCCTCAAAGAAATATTCATTGGTTTTCGACTATGCTCAACAAAAAGGCTATCTCAAAATTTTGATCCGGTGGCTTTGGGAAAAATGAGCGTGGGAGGGGTCCTAGTTGCCCTCCAAATTTTTTTGTCACTTAAAAAGGGCACTAGAGCTTTTAATTTAGAATGATCCCTCTCGCGACATTCTAGGCCCACTGAGTCGATATGATCACCCTTGGGAAAAAAAACACACGCATCCGTGATCTTTCTTCTGGCGAAAAATGCAAAATTCAACATTTTGGCAGAGAGGAGCTTGAAACCTCTACAGTAGGGTTCTCTGATACGTTGAATGCGATTGTTTAATTTTCATTAAGATTTTATGTTTTTTAGGGGGTGTTTCCCCTTTTTTCGAAAATAAGGCACATTTTCTCAGGCTCGTAATTTTTGACGGGTAAGACTAAAACTTGATGAAACTTAATGTTTAAAATCAACATAAAAATGTAATTCTTTTGATGTATATATTGGTATCAAAATTCTATTTTTTAGAGTTTCGGTTACTATTGAGCCGTGTCGCTTCTTACTAGTTCGGTACCACGAACTGTTTGAAAACCTATCAAAGGAAGACTCAGTCTATGCAATTGTCTATTTTCAGATCTTTTAATTAATACCAACAACTGATAAACAGTCATTGAAGTCAAAATAATCACGTACACTTGGCAGGATTTTATTTCAAGGCCATTAAAATAACAGAAGTTACGGTAGATTTCCAACAGGGTACGGAAAAAAAAACAAGTTTAATTGGTGTGGGGAAGAGTAGATTTCTCAGTCCCTTCTCTTGCTCTTGCCTGAAAAATCCGTCAAATGAAGTAATGCCCGTGAAGGACTATATAAGTATTGTGTAAAGACAAGGAAAGGACAATTGAAATTAAAAAAGAAAAAGAGATTGAGTAGAGGCCGACGATCATTATGAAATAAATGCCAAAAAAATAATGATAATTATAAAACATGGAACCTTGAAACTATCTCGCGGAGAATAGCTCTACAAGCTTTGTATTTGCTTTTTTGATAGTTCATTGAAATTAGAATGCGTATTTGAAGGAAAAATCTTTTTGTATGGTGCGTTTCCTCCCTGTTGTCTAAGCGACAACAATACCAGACCAAGATTGATTTTGTCAATTTTTGCTCATTAATAACTCTACGGCTTCAAAATCTACTGATTACTTTTAAAGAAAGCCACTAAAGGTATGGAAACTGTGAAATCAAGTTAGAGGGGAGGGGGTTTACTTTTCTGGGGACAAGGCAACGGTTTAAAAAGAGGTTTAGTTGCTCGAATAAATAGATTATCTCATTTTTATATATTTTTGGCCTCCTGGAGAAAAAGAGAAAAGAGGCTAATCTTCCTAAATCCCTCCTCTATAGGCACTCTTAGTTATAAGGCCTAAGTCATTATACGCTATATTATATCACGCTCTCATTATAAGCTTTAAAAAGAAGATATTTCCTTCACTGTTTGGACACTTTTTACCCAACCACTCTTCAGGGACAGACAGGGGCACCAATCTACGAATATTTGAAAGGAGGGGGGAACAGGTTATTCAAAACGTAGAGAGGTCATTTTTTATCCCTTTCCAACTGTCAAAATTACTACAATTTCTACTATAGTTCCAATTAAGCATTGCACTGTTCTGTTTTCTAAAGAAACAGAAAAAAAAAAATAAAAAGGGCTTGAATGGAACAAAACAGAAACAGAACAGGTCAACAAAGAACAGAAAACTTGTTTCTGATTCTCTGCTTTTTTTTTCTTTTTTTTCTTTTGTTTTTTTTTTAGTAAAACGAAAAAGAAGCTGTTTCCGAACGCGAGGAAAAAATTGTTGTAGCTGATAAGTTTTGGTTTATTATCAAAAAGCTAATAATAGCATCATTTGTTCAATCTTTAAGGCTTATCAGTTAAAACATGCGGGTTTCCAGGGTTTTGGACGGTGTCCGGGCATACCGCTTTTGTGCGATATAGTCGGCGATCAAAAATGCCGGTTCACTTGACTAACTATTAGTAGGTACGCGAAGATGCTTTAGAGGGATATCTGGCAGCCCCGGAAAAAAAAAAATCTTCGTTTTGAGTCCAGAAAACGAATGGGTCTCCAATCTGAAAAACATTTAATTTTAGAGTCTCATTAACTTCTCGTCAGGGTTGCCCCTTGCCATGGGTAGTACTTTTTCTCTGGCGGTAATACTTTTGAGAAAACGTAGTACTGTTGCAAATAAAGTTAGAGCCTTTGTTGCATAATAATTTCTTTAAGTAGTATCTTCTCGCAAATAGGTTTTCAAAAGGATTGAAATATAAGGACCATTACACTTTTTTATAGCCTATTTCTAAAATTTCTGCCGCTTTGCAGCAGAAAATACTTTGTCCAATCCATACACTTTCTCTATTATAGAAATTGTTACCACTCCAAACTTTTGTTTTAAGAATATGAGTGGGATGCTTTTGATTATGTAGGGACGTTTTCATTTTCATCGTCCATTCCCAAAAGAAAGGGGGTAGTGACACCCTTGACCATAATTAAGTATAAGTACTCAATCAAAAATGCTAACTTTATTTCTTCGTCGAGACCATCCCCTCCCCCTCCTAAAAATCCGGATTTGCCGATATTTCTAATTCATAGATATAAGATAGAATGTTTCTCCCAACATTCTATCCAAATTTCCTCCAAATAAGATCCTCTCCAAATTTCTATAAATTTGTGCTACTTTATTTATGCAAATTAATGAAAAAAGAAAAGGCCAACTGGAAAGCTCTACGTCCTTCTGAAAGATAGACTTGTAGTTTCTCCTCAAACAATTTTAATGCATTTACGACAGAGTTGCTGACGCACCAGGAGCTTATGGTTTTGATATCTGATATGTTCAAAATGACCGAAACAAGCTTTCCTCGATGGTCTCTACCATGAATTCAAGGACTTCAGCTGGACAACGACGAGCTGGAGTGGATGCTCTTGCGGTTTCTGCAGCATTGCGGGGCTGCCAGTTGGATATGAAGGAGCATTTATCAGTACGGTGGCATTGTGCATGGGAGCAAGTACTATAATGGCAGCTTCTATTAGAGTCTATCCATTAGACATAAGGTCGAGACTCCTAATGTAATCGAGTTTTCGTAGAATGCAAAATAATATTTCGGGTTCCTAACGTTTTTTTGTAGACTCAATCATTTTTAATGTGCTGTTCCATCCACCTTTCATGTCAAAAGGCATATAACAACAAAGGTCACTCCCTTTGCAACATCTTTTAACGATACCATGCTGGGTAGTGAAGCCTTTAATTTTTTTAATGGTTTTAGCAGTTTTATCAATGTTTTGAGCAAGAGCAACGCGTCTTTGGATAGCATGTGCTGTATCCTCGTCTTCTGACCGACTGCCAGCTCCCCACTCTTCTTCTCCGTTACTTTCACAACCCACTTCCGCAGACACTGCATCAGTTTCATCAGATTCTTCAGCAAACTTATCTTCACTCCCATGTTTTCAGAATGAGAATCAGAATGTCCGTCTGAATCATTTTCACGAGTTGGCTCAACATCTTCGATTTCAATAGAGTCTTACAAACAATCTTCTTCAGGGATATCACTGGCTAACTTTCGAGTGAAGCAAAACTCAATAGCTCGTGTGAAAGATAAATGGAGACAATGTGCAATATATAAAGGTCAGGAATGTGTTAATAGCCTACAGGCTTTTGTGACATTGTTCCAAGAATCAGTCATAACATGGAACCTTTTATCTGTCTGTGAAAACTTTCTAATTACAACTTGAATTGCTGAAGGGATATCTGTAGCTGTATGAGAATGCTTAGGCCGCTTGAAACGTGAACAACAACTTCTGCTCATTTTTCATCTTCCTGAGATAAAAAGCAGTGATATTTATAAAGGCAGATCCTTTTGTAGAGAGATAGCTGCGAAGTTTTTCCAGTTCAGCCAGAGAGATAGCTTTGAAGTTTTGTTTGGAACTCCCAAGTCCATCTCAATCATTAATCACATATCTTAATCACGTAAATTACAATACTGAGTATTTTTGAGTAATTAATTTACAATAACTAAACTTATTGTAATTAAAATTTCTTTTTTGAACTTAGTTTCTTTTTATAAAGATCAACCTTTATTATACGGCTTGTCACAACGACATGTTTATTTTAGGTGTGTAGGTCTAGTTGCGAAGATGGATTCTATTACAAGGAAGGAAAATATGGGTAAGTTCTCATCATTGGATTCACAAAATAGCCCCTTACTATACCTTTTACCCAACAAGTAGGGGCGGAAGTTAATGTTTCTCTCTCATTTACGTTTAACAGTCCTCCTATCGTTGGATCTTAACAATGTTGGACAACTTTGTATTTACAACTTGGATTGCTGAAGGAATGTTTTTAGCGGTATGAGAATGCTAAGGCCGCTTGAAATGGTATAATGAACTTCAGCTTATTTTTCATCTTCCTGGGGTAAAATGCGGTGATATTTATAAAGGCAGATCCTTTTGTAGAGAGATAGCTGCGAAGTTTTTCCAGCTCAGCCAGAGAAATAGCTTTGAAGTTTTGTTTGGAACTTCTAAGTCGTCGTTAGAAGATGAGGTCAAGCTTTCTTAAAATAAAGGTTGATCTTAGGATTTTTCACAAAATTAGAAGCACCTTCTAGTAGCCAACCATTTTAAAAGTTGAACCTCCACCTAAATATCTGACCTCTTACCTCAGTGGTGTAACTAAGGGAAAGGGGTCAATTGCCCCCTGAACGGTTTCATTGGCACCTCAAGCCAAGAAAATCTACTATCAAATAAAAGCAAAACGACAGTTTCCAACTATAGCCTCCTTAAATATTATACACAATGCGGCACAATATTAATTTCTACGGGAATACTGTTTAGTAATATTTTTTTTTGCTCTATGGCAATAATACCGTATTCACCTGAAGACTGGTATTCTGTTGAATGAGAAAAGTGTTTCAGCATTTTATCGAGCTCTGGTCCTTCCTGAAAATCAGCTAGTTATTCCACTATTTCAGCTCTGGGCTTTTCCTTGAAAGGGTTACCGCTTGTTTCATTTAGAGATGGTTTTATTAACATTAACAAAGTATATTTGGCTGTCTTGTTATGTTGATGCAATGAAGATTTGCCAGCAAAAACATATATTTTTATATTTAAACATATATTGTATTTAGGAAAATCTGCGATTTATAATCAGCAGCCTATTTATCATATATAGGCTAGCATGGTTATTAATATAGGGAATCACTGTTATCTAACAACATAATTTTCATTAAAATAATTAAATTAAAGTTCTCCCGGTCAAAACTGCAGATTACTTCCCCCTGTAATGTAGGATGCATAGGCCCTACCAATAGAATCGGGATATACAATAATAAGTTATTTGTTTATATCCTGCTTCACCTGGACAGTATCCGTGCAATTTTGCTGCTCAATTGACTAAATAATATACATTAAGAAATAAGTTGTCTTAGTGTAACTATACTGCACCTTTACTGTTGATCCATTTAGACACATACCTACTCTCATCAGACTCCTAGGTCCTGATTCTGCCTTGCTGAAAGAATCTAGCTGTACTATTTGATATGTTAGACACATTGAGTGCCATCATTTTACTTACTTCTACGTTCTATTGATGCTCCAATTCCAAAATTGCATGGGGCGTAACCACGCTTCTTCAAAATTTCACAAAATGATTTAAAACATTCTTTCGTAGTTTTGAGACTCCTGAACATCTCATTCTCGTATCATTAAAACAAAATCGAAACAGAAGATAAACATGTAGAAAAAAAAATAATGACGAAATAGTAATTACAAAAACAGAAATAGAACAGAACAGGTAAATATTAAACAGGTCATCTATTTCTGTTCTGTTTCTGTTTTTGTGTATGAACAGAACAGACACAGGGACTTTGAAAACAAAACAGAAAATAGAAACAGTGTCCACGCTTATTCCCCATACAGTTAATGGAATTCTCTGTTTTTTTTTGTTTTTTTTTAGGATTCAGGTTGTCCTCAAATGCTTGAATCCAAAAAATAAATTTACGTTGACATGCCTAGTCCCTAAGGATTATAATTCATAAAAATAGGTGGAAAAGACAATAATTTCTCAAAAATAATTCCAATTAAGGGTCTGTCATTTTTTTCCATAGAAAATTCTCTGTTTCAGCAGTCATAATAACAAAAAGCCAAAATATTTTCTGAGCCTCTTGACCAGAATGGCTGAAATTACAAAGAAAATAATGATATACAAAAACGAGCCCTTCAAAAAAAGACTAGAAGAGTAACCCTGAATCAAGATTTTAATGAGTTTTTTGAATTAAAATGACATATTTGTGGGCATCAAGTCAAAAGTGATATGGAATTAACTCGCAATATTCTTTCAGCCAATCTAAATCATATTAATCCTATACCCTTTCTGAACTATATACTGTAACAACAAAATTCTAACTTAATTCTTAACATGTTTAACATGAATTTAACATGAATTTCGAAATGTTTAACATGAATTGTATATATGCTATTTATTCAATTCAAGTTTGATTTTTTTTTAAGAAACTGTTGATACTGGTTATTTGGTTTGTAAGGGGGTTCAATAGTGTGACTCCGCAAGCTCAACCAGAGTTCACCCAGCTCTAAATGGACACATGGAGAAATTTAGGGAAAAGACAATAGAAATGCCAGATGATTTGCCCCCAAGCACGCATTGCAATTAAAGGATTAAAATTCATAAAAATAAGTGGAAAAGACAATAATTTATCAAAAACAATTTCAAATAAGGGTCTGTCATTTTTTCCCTAGAAAATTCTCTGTTTCAGCAATCACAATAACAAACAGCCAAAATATCTTCTGAGCCCCTTGGCCAGAATGGCTGAAATTATAAAGAGAATAATGATATACAAAAAAGAACCCTTCAAAAAAAAACCTAGAAGAGTAACCCTGGATCAAGATTTTAATGAGTGTTTAAGAAAATAAAAGAAGAATAATATACACAGTAAAACAAAAGGACCCGGTTCCACGAGGCTTGTCAAATATTTATTCCTCGTTTTAGCCAATGAGAGTCCTTCTTTTCGTCGATAAGATAGATGATACTTTATCAACAATTGACATAAACACGACCGTCAAGTCCTCCATGATTTCCCAAGTAGATAAAACCCAACCAAATGACATACGAATATTCTTTGTTATATATAAGGCCATAATGAGTATATGTTATCTGATCGACGTAGAAATATAGGATCGTTAGTATGATGTATTGATTCACAACAATGTGAAATTCTTTTCAATTAGTGAGCATCACTGTTTTGCAAGATGAAATAATCACACTATCCTATCACAAAATGATTTTAATAGGTTGGGAATTTATTCCAGCGAAGAGATAATTTTCCAATGTGACTAATAGCAAAACTAATTCTCTATGCATTCTTTTTTTCTATGAAAATAAATGCAGTCGTAACTTAAACGACTTAAGCTAGCAAATGTAATTAGTCACATGGAAAGAGTAGACATTAAGATATATCCTCCTTCTAAAACAAGCAATTTTGCTGCAAATCTGCAGCTGTGACTTGCACCAATAGGACAAATTGATTATAATTGTGGATAAGTTCTATAATTTTCCAAGGTAGCTAATAGCAAAACTGATTCTCTACGTATTGTTTTTTTCTTCTAAGAAAATAAATCTAGTCGTAACTTAAACGACAAAAGCCAGCAAATGTAATTAGTCACATGGAAAGAGTAGACATTAAGATATATCCTCCTTCTAAAACAAGCTATTTCGCCCCAAATCTGCAGCTGTAACTTGCACCAATAGGACAAATTGATTATAATTGTGGATAAGTTCTATAATTTTCCAAGGTAGCTAATAGCAAAACTAATTCTTTACACATTCTTTTTTTCTAAGAAAATAATTCAGTTGTAACTTAAACGACTAAAACCAGCAAATGTAATTATTCACATGGAAAGAGTAGACATTAAGATATATCCTCCTTCTAAAACAAGCTATTTCGCCCCAAATCTGCAGCTGTAACTTGCACCAATAGGACAAATTGATTATAATTGTGGATAAGTTCTATAATTTTCTAAGGTAGCTAATAGCAAAACTAATTCTCTACACATTCTTTTTTTCTAAGAAAATAATCCAGTTGTAACTTAAACGACTAAAACCAGCAAATGTTATTAGTCAAATGGAGACATTATGATATATCCTCCTTCTAAAACAAGCCATTTTGCCGCAAATCTCCAGCTGTAACTTGCACCAATAAAACAAATTGATTATAATTGTGGATAAGTTCTATAATTTTCCAAGGTAGCTAATAGCAAAACTGATTCTCTACGTATTGTTTTTTTCTTCTAAGAAAATAAATCTAGTCGTAACTTAAACGACTAAAGCCAGCAAATGTAATTAGTCACATGGAAAGAGTAGACATTAA
This sequence comes from Artemia franciscana, assembly GCF_032884065.1. Lineage (NCBI taxonomy): Eukaryota > Metazoa > Arthropoda > Branchiopoda > Anostraca > Artemiidae > Artemia > Artemia franciscana. The sequence goes on from NC_088876.1 coordinate 14,402,434, forward strand.
TATATATCCTCCTTCTAAAACAAGCTATTTCGCCCCAAATCTGCAGCTGTAACTTGCACCAATAGGACAAATTGATTATAATTGTGGATAAGTTCTATAATTTTCCAAGGTAGCTAATAGCAAAACTAATTCTTTACACATTCTTTTTTTTCTAAGAAAATAATCCAGTTGTAACTTAAACGACTAGAACCAGCAAATGTAATTAGTCAAATGGAGATATTATGATATATCCTCCTTCTAGAACAAGCCATTTTGCCGCAAATCTCCAGCTGTAACTTGCACCAATAAAACAAATTGATTATAATTGTGGATAAGTTCTATAATTTTCCAAGGTAGCTAATAGCAAAACTGATTCTCTACGTGTTGTTTTTTTCTTCTAAGAAAATAAATCTAGTCGTAACTTAAATGACTAAAGCCAGCAAATGTAATTAGTCACATGGAGAGAGTAGACATTAAGATATATCCTCCTTCTAAAACAAGCTATTTTGCCCCAAATCTGCAGCTGTAACTTGCACCAATAGGACAAATTGATTATAATTGTGGATAAGTTCTATAATTTTCTAAGGTAGCTAATAGCAAAACTAATTCTTTACACATTCTTTTTTTTCTAAGAAAATAATCCAGTTGTAACTTAAACGACTAAAACCAGCAAATGTAATTAGTCACATGGAGAGAGTAGACATTAAGATATATCCTCCTTCTAAAACAAGCTATTTTGCCCCAAATCTGCAGCTGTAACTTGCACCAATAGGACAAATTGATTATAATTGTGGATAAGTTCTATAATTTTCTAAGGTAGCTAATAGCAAAACTAATTCTTTACACATTCTTTTTTTTCTAAGAAAATAATCCAGTTGTAACTTAAACGACTAAAACCAGCAAATGTAATTAGTCAAATGGAGACATTATGATATATCCTCCTTCTAAAACAAGCAATTTTGCCGCAAATCTCCAGCTGTAACTTGCACCAATAGGACAAAATGGATACAATTGTATTCATTAGTCTTTGAGCTGTCCATTCACAAAGACTTTTACTTAGACTTGTTCCTAGAGAAATATCTAAACTGGCTTGAAAAATAAGAGAGTTGTCCTTGCTCAACGACTTCCCACCAACTTTAATGTATTTTCAATCTAATAAACTCTATACACTGAATTTCAAACACTTAATTCGGTAAATGGATAGAACCGAAACTTAGCAACTGAGTCATGGTAAAATTTTTGTCTTTCGTTGATACTTTAAGCGTACCCAAAGTTACAATGCCTAGAACCTAGAACAGGGATAGCCTAGATTATAAAAATACCCTGAACAAGGATCATAAATCTTAGCTATTGGAACCTCCAATCTTTTTGAATATAAAAAATTCATTCAAGAAAAAAAAGACAGGAATTATGTTATTTCCTTTTCGGGGTAACTGAATCCTCCAGACTGTCAAAAATCTTGACGAATCTTAGTTAGTTTGTTTTCTAGGTGGATCCAAGGAGGCCATGCGACCCCCTCCCCGGCAAATTTTTTCTGGGCCCCTGAATCCTCATTCCCTCTTTTTTTTGTAAATTTGGTCAATTATTGGCACCATTGTCACTTTCCCCACCAAAATGTCGCTGTATGTCCGCCTTTGATTGCTAATCACAATAAAATTGTAAAACGAGGTTTCAGACTCTGCTTAAGATATTCCTCAACCTTTTCATGCCTTGATTAAATATACGCTCTAAAAAGTAGACAACAATATTCGCTACTGATCATATATTAATACTTTATTATCCCATAACGAAAGAAGTACTTCCAAAGTTTAGAAGCAACTGCTTCACTATTTTTAGTGTTAAACAAGCTAAATTAAACTTTTTTGTTTTAGTAATCATCATATAGGCTTGTTCAGAAACATTCAACTCCAAATTTTCAGTTTACTTATTGCAAAAATTGTTCTACAACCGACTAAAATTTAAAGTTCTTGCGCTTGCGTTGGCTGCTTGCGCAAAATAAATAAACATAGATAAGAATTACTAAATCTTGTCACTAAATCTTGATTTTCCTGCTCTCATCACATAAATCCATATCATTAATTTGAATCTAGTTTAGTTTTCATATAAATTTGAACTAATTTAATTAGTTTAAACTAATTCAAAAATAACTTAAAGTCAACTAAAGGTATTCCTGATTAGCCCACGATGAGGATTAATTCCCATTAGCCCTCCTTTTTTTCATCACCAACACCATTGGTTATAAAATTTGAAACATTCATTTATTTAAGCAAAAATAATTTTACGTTTGAAAGTCTGGAAATTTATTTTTCTCGAATAATATTTCTTGTCACTATCCACAAATTCTAAAAAGACGAAAAGAGGAGAGAAACCAGTGGTCAAAGAGCGAATCCGAAAGTAAATCCAAATGACTTACTATTCAGCATTTGAAATAACCAGAATCTGGACTCGAGTTTTCGGGCTGGAAATATTGGAAAGAACTGACTTGTCTCTTTTTTATTTATTCTGTCTTACTTTGAAGCGGTATAAGCCCTGGAGATAGTAAGGGATGGGGAAAGTTGCTGGGCACTAGGCTGGATATAATTAAATATTAGATTCATTTGTGAGTAGACATTTTCCAGAAGCTAGGAGCGCTACTGGTAACTGTTCAAATTTAGTCCTTTAAAATTTTCAACAGTTAAATTGTACAATTTCCCCTTTGTGTAGATTTTTAAAAGATAGTGAGAGCCATAAGCAACTGTATTTGGATTAAAAATGGATCCCCTATTCAATCAGAAAAGGGCTCGTTAATGCGTATGCTGAGTAGCAGGAAGAAAGAAGAAAGCTTAGGCATAGAAGAAAGAAGAAAGCAGAAGGCGTTCTTTCAGATCCTGCTTTGATTCTTAATCTAGGAGATGAATTGAAAATTGAATTAAGAACCGTTGCCGGAACAATTAGCTGATTACGGCAATAACAAAAGATATACTTTTTGAAAGATTAGGTACTTGAAACCACCTGATTGACTTTTTGTAACATTCTAAGGCAGTGGTTCTCAAACTGTGGTACGCATACCCCTTGGGCATACGCCAAAATTTTTAGGGAGTTCGCGGCTGGCCAACGAAAAATAAAACAGCCCTTCAACTCTAGAACTGGCTATTTTATTTACATTTCATCTATAGTTTACTATGTATCGGTAACTGAGAAGGGGTACCTTAAAGGTTTTTTTTTGGGTAAGAAAGGGTACAGTGTTTAAACAGGTTTGGTAACCACTGTTCTTAGGAACTATCTTTAAGGGAACAACCGTGCATTAATCCATGAAGAAAGGGCTCCCAACCAGGGTTATATACCATAACCTTTGTGTGATAAAGAATTTTGTGAGTGTTTAAAATAATTTCTATACAGCTAACGTAGCACATGTTTTAATTTAATTGTGTGAACTATTTTGTATGTCAAAGCTACTGTGATTGTTTGGTCTTGGTTTTCCCTTCTTTTTTTTTATTTGGTTTCCAGAGTGTAGCATTTATATGTTTCTAGTGGTTAATTTGTGTTTTTTGTTTTATATTCTTTATTTACCAATTATAGTAAAAGTATAAAATATAATTTAATAAAAATATCATAAGTTATCATAGGACCCCAGCGTGAGAACCCCAGCTTTAAAGAGGTTTTGCCTCTTTTTTGCAATTTTTATTGGTGCTACTTTTTACAGTGAATGTGGTACTCTCAAGTATTTTAACCAGAGTATAAACTTAAAGCAACCCATTTTTCGACGCAATTTATCTTTCAAAACAAGACTTTATCTGTTATGAATCTGTTAAAATTCCTTGAAATCTGAACACACAGCCAACGATATAACCTAGTTAGTAAGACAGTATATATTTTGAGAAATATTTCCCTTATTCCAAAATTTATGAAGAACATTGACGCAGAATCACAGGAAAAAAGGTCGCAGCTTAGAGAGATCCATCCTAGATAAGTGCAGCGCGTGTAGGATTGCTAAATCACAAGCATAAGGCACTAGGGGGCCCACTAGAAGGCATCCTATTGTGTATCCTGCGGGGTTCTTGTTATAGCGCTTACATTTTAGATTAAGTAGATAGTGTCAACATATTGAGGCGCTTTTTCCAGTTCTATTGTTAGGTACTTCTGGGACTGTGGTTTAAAAAGCAGATGCGTTTGGTTAGTTTGGGGCTTGAACCTTCGACAGAAGCTCGATAATATTCAACCCTTGTTCAGTTTTTGCCATCCTTAATTGACTTTTTGTGGTATGCACTGATGTAATTGTTTACTGTTTTCAGCCAATATTTATATGATTTGATCTTCAAAATATGTGAAGAAGAAATTATTGTTATCATTATAATTTTAATACCCATCATAATGTATAAATACACAACATATGGAGTAGGTAAAATAAAATAAAAAAAGCAGTGTACAGCACTACGTGATCAACAACAGATTATCATCTATTTCAGAAGCCTATATATATATATATATATATATATATATATATATATATATATATATATATATATATATATATATATATATATATATATATATATATATATATATATATATATATATATATGTATATATGTATATATGTATACATATATATATATATATATATATATATATATATATATATATATATATATATATATATATATATATATGTATATATGTATATATGTATACATATATATATATATATATATATATATATATATATATATATATATATATATATATATATATATATATATATATATATATATTATGTATATGTATTAATTTTTTGAGCTTATTTAATGTAAAAAAATTTCTATAGTAATTTTTTTTTCGCTTTTTAATGTTTTGCATTTTTGTGTGTATGACATTATTTTCGCTCCACATTTTAATACTTTTATAGTGTTTTTGTGGGTAAGAAATAAATTATTATTAAATTATTATTATTATTATTTATTTCAATAATCTAATTTTGCTCAGACCTAATATACAGCTACTCAAAGTTATATTTTAGATCGTTCAACGTTCATTACCGGAATAATATCTATAATTGTAAGGTATGCACTCCTCATTATACTAGAATCTAAAAAAATGAGAAGCGTCATGCACAATGAGATTCTAGTAATGCCGAGATTTGGCTATTTGAGCCTTTTAGACCCGTTTAAAGTAATCTACATAGATTACTAGGGACGAAACATCCCTCGCTCTTCGTGCTAAAGTTTATTATTACTTTTGGAAAAGCTTCTGATTCAATTTAAACGGCCCTTGTGTTTTAAGAGTCGTTCTTAAAGAATTAGGAAGAAACATCAAAGCGTAAAGAGCGGATAATAGAGGAGGGGGAGCCCTCTCATATACGAATAATTTTTAAATTCTTTCACCAGAGAAAAAAATCCTCTATAGAATGTTACCCCCATGTAAAATTCATCCCCTCCAGAAAATGTCCCACAGCACACATCTACCCTAGCTGAAAACTTTCCCCGGAAAATTTACTTCCGACAGATTCCGCCTGAAAAATTCTCATTAGCAACTATTGGGCCAAGTTGCTCATTACTTGCAATTCGTTAACACGGGTGCTTCGACAATCATTTATTCTCCCCAGTACTGACATGTATCTTGAGACCAAATAAACTATTTGTGGCTGAAAACCATATAAATAAGTGGAAGTCAGCTAGTTTAAGGAAGATTTACGTTAGAGGGGCTAACTCATCGTTAGCCCCCAAGTGGGAAAAGGGCCCCGCAGCTTCAAAAACTTTGGAAGGGACTTTACTGACACCCCTTGCACCGCTAACCTTTTAATGGAGTTTTTGGAGTCATAGACAATATTTGTGGTTTTTGCAAAATAATCAGCGAGGATAAAAATGAAAGTGTGAAAAAAGGCGAAATAAGCACTGTCTATGATAAAACCGAAATTTAAAAGCTTTGTCTTATTGAAAACTTATTAATTACATATAAAAACTGATCAGAATCTAAATAATATGGTATTTTTAAAATTCAGTGAGGTTTTAATATTAGAACTATAGACAGAAAATGTCAAGGACTCTAGATAGGACATGATCCCCTGATCCCATGTTCCCCTGACGTCAAACTACTTAGTGTTTTTTTCTGGGCTACCTGTAAGATTTAAGATTTAAGTTCAAACGCGCAACAGAATTTCTGGATCCATGATGTCATCTCTCCAGGTTTCTTAGAGTGGATCTGAATGGGAATCAAACTACAGAGCATAAAATCCGTCGTATCACCGCAAGGGTTTACGTGGAAGCAAGATGAATTTTTATTTTTGATATATTCATTCTTTCTTCGTATTCCCTCATAAATTATATTTGCAAATAATTTTTATTTATCTTTATTTCTAATACTTGGACTGAGCCAAAATTTGGGCATTTTTGTCATATCACCCCATTGTATGAAAACTATACGAAACTTATTATCAATAACATACCTAACTAAGGGAAGCACGCAACTTTAAATCCGTGATATATTGTTTTTATCGCTCATAAATGTAAATCTCTATTCCTTTTGGAATTGCTCCATGGATCCCTAGCCGTAAACACGCCAATTTATTCCCTCCCTTAGGATAAGGGGATCGCTCTGTCAAGAAATCGAGAATTAAATAGCCAAGTTAAACGACAGAAGATATTCCCAAGTGGACCTTACCCTTGGATAGTTTTGATAGAATGAATGTCAAACAAAAGAAGAAAAATCTTATTATCTATTTCTCAGATATTGTAACTTAAATAAAATTGATATCAAACAGCTTGCGGTATGGAACTGTAAGTAAGAAGTAACATATGCTAATAGTAACCGAAACTCCAAAAAAGAGCTCAGAACTAGTATATACACAATGTAAAGTTGAATTTTATGCTGATTCCAAATATGTGAAATTTTCCAAATACGTATCCATCCGAAGTTATTGGTATTAGAAAGCGTACATAACCTTAGAAAGGGGGAGGGGAACAAGGAAGGAAATATAGAACTATAAGCACCTTCTCTTTTTCAACCAAATGAAAAAATTATGCAAGTTTCCGATTGGTGGTGCAAGTGCCAATTGATAAACATGAGGAGAAAGGTGAGCATACTGAAGCATTCAAGTTAAACATTAAGATCAGATATAGTCTTGCGTGATCGGAGGACTCAATGTGTTCTTTTTCCTTATATCTACATAAACCTACGATCACGAGGGGCGATAAAACTGAATTTTGGCCGTATAATATTATTGTTCTTTTTTGACCCTGGTTGCAATTTGTGGCAAATTATGATGTGAGGGTGAACGAAAAAATAGTTGTTATAATGAAAAAGACTGAAATGAACAAAAACTATGCTTTTGGAGGGAAAGTCTCTGGACATTAAAAACTAATCTGTTTAATGTTAATCAATTGTTTAAGGCTAATTATATTGAAATATTAATGTTGAATATTATATAAAGATATTAAAAACTGATAAAAACAGGCTTCTTTAATGAAAGAAAATAGCGAAATTAAAACTCAGAACGAACAGAAATTATCCGTTGACTGAGAAGGCTTGTCTTGCCCCTCAATCCCACATCTTTACGCTGACGTTTGACTTTCTCTCCGCAGTTCAAAAGCGAATGTTCAAGCACAAGCAGTGCAATAAAAAGCTTTTCTTTTCAAGTTGTCGGCGGTAAAAAGTTGTTTGGATCACAAATCTAGGTCTTATACATTCAAATGTGCTTTAAACCGCAAAATTTTCAGCTCCATTGAATTGAAAGGCATTCCATAAATAAGACACTTGCAATCACCCGTTGGATGTATTTTCTTTTATCGACCGTATTCCATGCCCATCTACCTTAGCCTTGCCCTAGGATGGATGGATGATAGAGTATATATCAAAAAGTGAAATTTCATCAATTTTATACAATTCTGAAAAGACTTATGCCAGCTTTGCCTCTCATTCAAACTATCTGTATTGGCTTTTTCTCCAATTATCCATGGCTCTTAACTTGTTCATCACAGTCCACCAACTTGATTTTAGTTCAAATTTCGAATTAAAATTGAATTACCCTTATTTCATGTCTATCTACCTAAGTTCTGCCCTAGGGTGGATGGATGATAGACTATCTGTCAACAAGTGAAATAACGTTATTTTTATACAATTCTGAAAAAGGCTTATGCCAGATGTGTATCTCGCTCAGAATATCTGTCTTAGCATTTTCTCCTTTCTGTTAACTTCTTCTTCATAGTCCACCAAGTCAGTTTTAATTCTTTGTTCGTCATTGACTCAACTATAACAGTTGAAAATAGGTATGAAATCTTTTAATTGACAGTGAAACAAATATAAAATTTTTAACTGGATATTTCGGACACATTATCAGCAGCATAAATAAAAGACATTAATAAAAACAAACAAAATTTATACCTAATAAACTAATTACATATAGTTTATTGCTCCTATTTTTTCAATGCAATAGCGGAAGCAAATCTCCTTGACCTTTTCGTTTCATTAGATTTATCTGACATATCAGGTGGACAGAGGTCATAGCTCTTAGGTGAAATGAGATTACTTTATTTAACCTCAGTAAATCATCACAAATTGAATTCAATCCAAATTCACCTGTATCTCTGTTTATGGAATTATTATTTAATCATTTTTTTTTATTGTTTCCCTGAAAATTTGCTTTAAACCTTGGTTCCTAGAAATCAAAGAAACAATCTCAAACAAAATAAAGGATTTGGATAATTAAAAATATGTTCCGACAGAGCCGACGTGAAATCTTCAGGTTTGGAATTTTCCTTTAAGGACGATGAAATAGAATTATAATGTAGTAATCTCATTTTTAAATTCTGGTTAGTACATCCCTCATAAGAGCTTCGACAAGTAGATGGAATTTTACAAACCCCATTTTTTGCTATACGGAAGTTCGATTCTTTCCAGAATTAAATAAAAAAACAAGTTTTTTAAATGAAAGTAAGGAGCAACATTAAAACTTAAAACGAACAGAAATTACTCCGTATATGAAAGGGGCTTTTCCTCCTCAACGCTCCGCTCTTTACGCTAAAGTTTCTTACTGTTTTAAAAATATAGTTAAGAAAAGAGTAAAACTTTAGCGTAAAGAGCGGGGCGTTGAGGAGGAAAAGCCCCTTTCATATACGGAGTAATTTCTGTTCGTTTTAAGTTTTAATGTTGCTCCTTACTTTAATTTAAAAAACTTTTTTCATTATTATTTAATAACCTAAATTCATCGTGACTACCGTAACAAAAGACCTGATAAGTGGGCTTTCCGTGCGAATCCTTTCCTATATGAAAAATTTTCACGGGTCATAGGGGGTAGTTCTTGAATTTAGCTAGCGCAGCATCAAACTGCTTGAAACGCTGCATCATTAACAGTATCTTATTTTTAGAAGTCGGTAAACAGAGCAAAAAGACTTATCTTTAAGTGAGGGCCGAGCCTCCCTATTGCATCCAAGTGGATTCCAATCCAACCTGTGTAAAGTCGGCCTAAAAGACTTTCCTGCGTATCACTGAGCAGTGCACTTTCCTAAAGAGGGCCAACAATTTGCCAATTCCATAATAAATAATCTTCCAAAAAATTTCAGTCTCAATTTGCAAAAGTTATTTCAGTAATTGCAAGTTACTTCGTAACAACACATCAAAGCAGTAGCTAGCTCAGGTCACGAATAATGTAAAAAGATAATCCGATTAATTTATATGGTGTAAACTTGAAACCTAGTTCAGTACTAGTTCAGTATTCCAATTTTTAATAAACACAGTTAGTTCAATGAATGAACCTATTTAGCTTGTAAAATGTTAGCTTTTATCACACAGTCTTGTCTGAACTGTTCGTTAAGAGGTAGTGATACCAAGGCTATTTAAAAAAAAATAGTTTTTTAGCCGAGAGCTTTTATTGTAAGTGTTTTATTGTTTATTATTTTCTTTGCTGAAGACGGCCCTTAGATATAGGGCCGAAATATTCAAATAGGTTTTGTTGGTTCACTGTCTTGGGAAATAAGTCCTCACTATTCTGTCTTCTGTGGTTGTAACGTAAAGAAATATGCTAAGAAAAAAAAATTCTTAATCATTAATAGGCAGAATAATTATAGTTAACACATTTTCAGGGGGAAAAGCTTTATCTCCAACTTTTCCCTTGCTTTTCCAGTTTTTCTAAGAAATTCATAAATTTCTTAGAACCTATATGCTTATAGAGTATATAACCCCACTCCCGTAATGTGCAAATATACACCCAGAATTGCATCCTGAATCTCAATATAACATTTTTTTGCGTCACAAATGAACTTTGTCCCCATATTATCCATATGGTGGATATCCGGGGAGCGGTAGCGAATCCCATATTATATAGGTGCTTGTTTTAAATTGTAATGCTACTTCTTAATTTTGTTCGAAAAAAATGATATTTAAAATTTAATTTTACTATTTGTCCTTATAATTTATATTTTTTCTATCTAAACATGATAAGAGCTTCCGTTTTAGACACTCCTGTTTATTTGCTAAAGTATAAATTTTAGTAAGTTTTATAAATTAAGAACTGAAAAGTATGCCTGAAGAAGGTGAGTTCTTTAGCTCTGCCTGAAATGCCAAAACATTTTTTTTTTCAGTTTGTTATGCATAAATTTTCTTAGGGGCTTTTTTGCTGGTGTTTATACTTTATTTGAAAATTTGAAAAAATATCGTTTACAATGTTTACTGTTTACAATGTAATTGTTTACAATGTAGTTTGAAATTTGAAAAATTATTTTGAAAAAAAAACCAACAAAGTTCCTCCTAAATTTCAAGAAATACATATCCCACCGACTACATTTTTGCTAATTCGCATTAATAAGGATTCATTTGAAAAAAATTGCTTCTGTAACCAAAAAATCATATAAATGGCAAAAAATTAGTATCTTGTCATCACAAATTTTTATGGTTGTTTTCGGCTTACTTCATACTAACCCCAAAAATGTGATCTCAATAAATTTTCAAGATTCTGAGGTTTCAAGTTTTATTCAAATTCAACTCGTAATTTCCTATATTTCTTATACACCTTCCTTTCTTGTGCTTGCTACACTTGGCTAAAGTTTCAAGTACCAGTTGGCTACGTATATTGAACTCTGAAATGCTTTCAGTAAAGCGCTACGTGATCTGAAAGACACAAATCATTCTATTCCTTAAGAAGAATCATTTAAGCTACATTCTGCCATCTTTTCCCGAGAGCGACTTTTAACAAAATACTGTAAAGTGCCCCATCACTTACAGTGAAAACTATGGAACGACCAAAAAAAAAGTATTCAAATCTTTGATCGCGGTTCGACCTTTTCCGTTATTAAATATAAAAAAACAAGTTTTCTTTTAACTGAAAGTAAGGAGCGACATTAAAACTTAAAACGAACAGAAATTACTTCGTATATGAAAGGGGCTGCTTCCTCATAAACGCCCCACTCTTTACGCTAAAGTTTGACTCTTTCTCTCAACTCTCCTTTTTGAAACAGTAATATACTTGCTTATACGAAGTAATTTCTGTTCGTTTTAAGTTTTAATGTCGATCCTTACTTTCAGAAAAACTTGTTTATTTATCATTAATTTCTGAACGTTTTTGAATCAATACATGTTTTGATTTTGGCTCTCCGCAGAGGAATAACTAAAACGAAATTTGTATATTTATTTTTTTTTGGCTAAATGGCTTTCTCATAATTTTCATCGAATGATTTTGAGAAAAAAAGGAACGGTGGAGGAAGCCTAGTTGCCCTCCGATTTTTTGGTTACTTAAAAAGGCAACTAGAACTTTTAATTTTTTTACGAATCTTTTTATTAGTAAAAGATATACGTAACTTATAAAATTAGCTTACGTAAAGAACTTTTGTATTTTCATGTTTTTATTACATATATGAGGGGGTTCGACCCCTCGTCAGTACCTCACTCTTTATACTAAAGCTTAACATTTGTCCCAATTCATTAAGAATGACCCCTGAATCACAAAAGCCGTAGAATAAATAGTTTAAATTACTAAAAATACTTTAGCGTAAAGAGTGAGGTATTAGGAGGAGGTGAGCCCCTCCTATTGGTTATAATTTATGTTCGTTTTAAGTTTTAATGCTGCTCCTTACTTCCAGCTGAAAAAACTTTTTCATATTTACTTTTTCATTGTTTTTTTTTTAAATAATGCTAGTAAATCCTGCGCTCCCTTCATGGAAATTTTCTTCCCTCGTGACAAATTCCTCGATGGAAAGTTCCCTCAGCATATCCCCCTCTTCCCAACCCCTCCCCCAACCAAAAAATCCCCCTGAAAACGCCTGTACACTTCCCAATAACCATTACTATATGTAAACACTGGTCGAAGTTTGTAACTTGTAGCCCCTCCCACGGGGACTGTGGGGGAGTAAGTGGTCCCCAAAGACATAGTTATAAGGTTTTTCGACTACGTTGAATAAAATGGCTATCTCAGAGAGCCATTTTGGTCCGTTGACTTTGGGAAAATAATTAGCGTGGGAGGGGGCCTAGGTGCCCTCCAATTTTTTTGGTAACTTAAAAATGGCACTAGAACTTTTCATTTCCGTCAGAATGAGCCCTCTCGCAACATTCTAGGACAACTGGGTCGATACGATCACCCCTGGGAAAAAAAACAAAAAAAAAAACAATCAAACAAATAAACGCGCAAAAAATACAAAATACAATTCCACATTTTTGTAGATAGGAGCTTGAAACTTCTACAGTAGGGTTCTCTGATACGCTGAATCTGATGGTGTGATTTTCGTTAAGATTCTATGACTTTTAGGGGGTGTTTCTCCCTATTTTCTAAAATAACGCAAATTTTCTCAGGCTCGTAACTGTTGATGGGTAAGACTAAACTTGATGAAACTTATATATTTAAAATCAGCATTAAAATTCGATTCTTTTAATGTAGCTATTGGTATCAAAATTCGATTTTTAGAGTTTTGGTTACTATTGACCCGGGTCGCTCCTTACTACAGTTCGTTACCACGAACTGTTTGATAAACTAGCCAAAGTAATACTACCTCTTAAAGCAACCTTTAAACCATTATTTTGTAAAATTGCTTTAAGATTTTCACTCAGCCCTGGAACATATGTTAAAGAACAAACAACATCTTTCTTTTCTGTTATTTCAAGGATATCTTTAGAAAATTCTAGAACTTTTTTCCTTCTTTTCTAAAAATTCTAGAAATTAATTAAACTAGGTAATAGTTACATATTAAAAGTTCTTTTAACAACAATGATTCTCCCTCAATGAATTTCGGAGAGCAAATTCTAAAAATGCGGTCAGTTAAGGATATGATTGAACCAATTTTTACTTGGCGAGCGTGACCGGGAGAAGAACGACAAGAATCTATTATTGTTATTAGGTTTTCTGATCCAGTTTATTTTCATTTTTTTAAAGAAGAACATCCAGAAAAGGAAGTTTCTTATCCTCTTCTAATTCTATTGTAATTTTTGAATCACCTCCCCAAAAATTAAGATGTTCTAAAAACCTTTTAATTCCTCCTCCCTATAATTCCATACTGAAATTATTTCATCCATATAGCTCCCCCAAAATTTGTGTTTTAAAAAATATGAATCTAACGTAATTGTTTCAATACTTTCTACACAACAGTTTGCTAATAAAGGACTTAAAGGGACCCCCATGGGTAAACCGTTTACTTGTTCGAAAAAAACCCTCTAAATTGAAAAAATAAGATAAAGTATTGCACAACCAAACTAAATTCATAGGTAGTACATAATTACATTGACTCATGACGGACAATGTCGGACTCAATATCGATGTCAAACTCAAGAGTGAAGCAATGAAGTTTGAATTGATGATACCAATAATATATTTACTGAGAGCCTGTGTGTGTTTTACAGGCTCACCTTGCTGTGGAAGAAAAAAGAGTAGGTCCTAATCCTCCTAGAATGGCCCAGAGGTGATGTCAGGTACCACCTATCAAGATTTTGCTCTTAGACTAGAATCACCAATCCATTAATAGTAACTGAGTCAAATGAAAGTAGACATGTGAATTAATATTTCCCTGTAATTTATGTTATGTATATAATTTATTGTGATTACCTGATAATCCAGTATTTTTGTGCGTGTGTTTTCTTTTAATTTGTGATCCTACTAGGAATGGCATCCGGCGTCTAAAATTAATTTCCCTGCAAATAGTGATTTTCATTGTTGCTCAAGATGGGGAACTGTAATTCTCCTATTTCCGGCTATGATGATTACAATAGTAAAGTTCTCGCTTCTGTTCGACTTCATTTTCGAGGGATTTCGGGCTATACTTCAAAATTCCCATAAATTTGATCTCGCAGTAAACTTTTACCAATAAGAATAGCCGAATAATAGTAACCCTTCCTGAATGAGATTTGAATAGTGATTCTCCTTCATTTGACAGTTTTTTTTTTTTTCACAAAGAGTTTTAAAGTTTTTTGATACTACGGACCAAAAATTTGGTACTACTTTAGGTACTACTATGCTGCATCTGACGTTGAAACTATGAAACTCATTTGCCTCCCATTCCCTTGTTTGTGTCCCTTTGACTACTTCTACAGTAAGATTTGCAACTGTTTTTGTAGATATGGAAAGTAAAATTTATTGAGGAAAACCTGCTAGACTTTAATAATAATAATTCCTTGGTTCTAAAAGCTGCCTGTCAATATTGTGCTATATTTATCATATTTGCCTGAAAATTTATAGTCTTTATGGACCCAAATATTGAAATTGATATTGAATCAGGCTTTTGGTCGTGTGAACCTTTAATAAGCTCATAGAGAGTTAGTAAATAGGCTAATTGTTCACAAGTATTTCACTTTTATATCCGCAATTCTTCGTTAAGATTTACTGTGAGGTTCTCTATTCATGACACAATGCTATCCCTGTATCGTTTATTTCTGGAAGAAGGTCTTGTCGCGCAAGGCGACAGCATGCCGCGCCTTAATCCTTACCGCGAAGGCGCCGGGTTGCACCGACTTAAAATTCTTCTTACTTGAATAGGCTTAATGGACTACCAATATTCATCTTCAGCTTCTAAAGCAATTAAACTGGAATGCAAATCTTAAGGCCTTACTTAAAGATTTGGGTTCAAACGTAACTCCATCTATAGTTATTAAAAGATCTTTTTTTGCTATAATCAGGATGATCTGGTAAGATTGTGGTTTATCTTGGAGTAGCTTGGTTGAAGATACAACTTGAATCTTCAATTGAACACATGACTGAATCTATTGTTGACGACTTTTTTAATCGGTTCTTTTGAATTATAGGCTAGAAAAATAAGAATAAAAAAAAAAAAATAGAAGCAAATCAGGTACTTACGTATTATACCAAAAACAGCCAAGAAGTTTGCTGAATGTAAGATCTGAAAAAAACCGGTTTTATAGCGAAAATGACGGGTGATAGAATATATTAGAATTGTATAATTTGGTGTATATACTTGCACATTAGGAGGGAGGGGTAAGGTTAGGCTGCTTTACCTAGCCTAACCCCTAACCACCTCTATGTATTAAATATTTAATAAAAATATACATACATCGTAGTTTTCTTACTCAAAATTTGCAAATTAATACTGATCCAGGAAGGGAAACTGGTTTCTGTCAAATCTTAAGCAGGTGATTCTCGAGTGCGTTCCGTTTAACAGACAAGTACCCTAAAGTATTATATTTTCATCATGTTTTTGGTATATTCTATTATGATAAATTTGACTTTACTTCTTGAGTGTGTTTGGTATAATAAATGAGTACCGCAAATCTTTGATGCTGTTTAAAGGATATAATAGCTGAATAATATAATAGCCCCAAAGGCAGTGATGCCTAGCAGAATTAAAAGAAAGGGGGAAAATTGTTACCTATGCCCACATAACATTTGAAAACATTGAATATAAAAGGAGAGGGTGCCCCGAACTTCACAGTAGTATGGAAAAACCCTTACAATACAAGCCTCAAACTAGGCTACTAGGTGCCCTGTTGACACAGAAGAAAATTGATTAATACTAGACAACAATGTATGAAAATCTTGTAAGAGAGGAAATTCAAACGTTTTATCATGGGTTTTACATAAGTTAAAACTGCTAGTGTCCTTGACAAATAGAAAAATTGCAGAAAAGCTTGTTTTTTTTAACTCATTACAGTTTTGGATTTTACTTACAGGTCAATTTCTGAACAAAAATTACCTTGAATTAAATATATTAATTTGTTTTTTACTTCTTTTTTAAGATAAAATAGCAAAGGATCGGCTAGTGCACAAAGCATATACTAATAAAAATATATAAGGTATTCCTCAAATATACCTATTAAACCCTTTTAGCGAAAGAGATTACTTTATCTTTAGCCCAATTTACTCCAAAGTGAAAAAATGGAACCAATGCATTTATCTAGGATTCTATGTTTGACGTAAGGGGCTACTAGAGACACGGCCAAGTTTCTTCTTTATTCAGTTATCTACATTCCTTGGCTTAAACATTCGGTTTTTCCAACTTTTTGTAGATACATACTGCGTAAAACTCCGCACTGACGAGATCGAAAGGACCTCGAATTAGCGACTTAGTTGAATCTTTATTTTCAAGAGGGTGCTGCTAATCTAAGGGGTGTTTTTACTGGGGAATGATCATTAAATAGATATTATATATCCAGAAATAGACATGTCTTATGGTCATAAGTTGATCATCAACCGTAAGCGTTTCGAACAGTTCATGGTATCGAACTGTAAATGAAGAGCGACTGGGCCCAATATTAACTGAAACTCTACAAAAATGGAATTTTGAAAACTATTAATCAATCAAAAGAATTGGCTGTAAATACTGACTCCAATAATATAAAATTCATTAAGTTTAATCTTTTCCTTCAAAAGTTGCAAGCCTGAGAAAGTGTGTCTGATTTTCAAAGAAGGCGAGAACCCCCCTAAAATATCAAGAGATCATAATCAAAATTAAGCAATCAGATTCAATATTTAACAAAACCCTACTTTAGAGGTTTTGAGCTCCTACTTAAAAAAAAAGATAGAATGTTGTATCTTTTGCTAGAAAAAAAAACGAATGTGTGATCTTTTATTTTCGTTCAAATGGAAACAAAAAGTTCCAGATCACTTTTTAAGTGACCAGAAGGATTGACGGGCAACCAGCCCCCCTAAGCCCCTTTTCCTCCAAGGAGGTCCTGTCAAAATTTTGTAACAACCATTTGATTCAGCATAATTGAAAGGTCTAATGACTATATCTATGGAGATGATATGACCACCCCATAGTGCCCGGCGAACGGGCTGCAAGCTACACAGTTTGCCCATTATTCACATATAGTATTTGTTATTGGAAAATGTACGAGAATTTTCTGCAGAGGAGGGGATTTTCAACAGGGGGAATTTTCTGTGGGGAGAAAGTTTCAAAATGTTTCTAAGTTTTGAGAAACACATTTGTCCCCATCCCTCCAGATTTTAGTCAACTCACGTCATTGCTATGGTGATAGTAATAATTGTTTTAAAGAGTGCTATACTACTACTACTGCTACTACTACTATTACTACTGATAATAATAACTCACTGCAGCACCAAGCCGCCTGAGGCCAACTCAGCTACGCACGCTCCTCCTCCAACCTAATCTATTCAAGGACTCCCCCCTTACACCCTCCCAGGAAGTTCCCATTTCCTTTAAATCTTTACTTATGACATCCTCCCAATCCAAAGGAGGACGACCTGCTTTCCGTGTAGTCCCAAACGGCAATCTTCGGCAATCTATTATCCTTCATCCGCAGAAAGTGGCCTAGCCATTTCAATCTTTCTTTCATTATAGCCCTAGAAAGCGGGATTGAACCACATTTTTCGTACAGCCTACTGTTTGAAATACGGTCAGTCAGCCGGGTACTCAGAACAATCCGTAGGCAATTTCTCTGGAAAACATCTAGTAAATTTTCGTCCGCTTTTCGGAGCGCCCATGCTTCAGAGCCGTATTTGACCACTGTCATCACTCTAGCTTCCAATATTCTAATCTTGGTTTGCAGACTTATCTTCCTATTCTTCCAAACTTGTTTTAACTGTGAAAAAACACCCTGAGCCTTATCTACTCTACTTTTAACATTTTTACTGCTCCCACCGCCTTTACTAATAATACTACCAAGGTAAGTGAAGCTGCCCACCTGATCAATCTTTTTGTTACCCAACGTCACCTTTTCATCTTCACTTATTCCTAGTGGGCAACAAAATCTTGGAAACATTGTCTTAGATCCGTTTTTCAAAATATGTTTGGTTCAATTTAGTGGTCTCCCGTCGTCGAGAATCCAACTAAAAGGTCCTACTCCGTAATTTTTAACACAAACAGTAACTTCAAGTTTGAAATGATGCTCACTTATAATGGTCCTTGCGTAATCTACAGTATTCACTTTAAGTTCGGTATCTTTGATAAGCGATCCAATATCAGTAATGAGTCATTAATTTAAATGAGGGGTTTCAACCTCCTCTTTGTCGGCTAAAATTTGTAAGGTTTCAAAAACTCTATGGAGGTAAAATACGTGACAAAATCAGAAAGTGAAGTTTTTTAATAGCAAGTACAAGAGCTGCTAACATTATTACCAATTAATTACATGGTAAATCTGCTACAAGCTATGAACCAAGAGAGAGAGAGAGAGAGAGTAAAAAAAGGTTTCTAAATTACTTTGCAATTTAAGGTTTTGCGTAGTACTGCTGTTAACTGATCAATAGCATTTTTTTTTTAAATATACAATGAACATATAATTATAAGATATTGGTGGAACTAAATATAATGACCAGAATAAAGGCTTATATTTGGTTACACAATATTGTCTTATTACAAAGATATATTTTGATTTCTTTTCTCAGAAAAGAATAAATACCTTGCGACAAAGTAGTTGTCAAATGTTAGTGCATTTTAATAACTTAAATGTTTCCCATTTGATTATCATTCGATGAAATGAACAAAACATAATAATTATATAATTAAAGAAACAAATTGACAAAATCTTTGGTTTCTAGGAAAATAAGATGAAAAGATTTAGTTTAGTGCAATTTGTATTTTCATATTTGAAACTTACCTATACTGCGACAACTGCAACTACTAAGTCACTGTTGCACCAGTCCACCTAAGATAAACACGTTTACTCACACTCCTCCTCCATCCCAATCAGTTTAAAATCTCCATCTTTATACCTTCCCAAGAAGTTCCCCTTACCCTTATATCTTTTCTTACCACATTCTCCTACCCACTCGGTGGGACCTGCTTTTTCTCTGGCCTTAAATGGTTGCCCGACAAGGACAATCTTGGGCAACCTGTCATACTTCGTCCGCAGAATGTGTGTCTTAACCATCTCAACCTTTCTCTCGTTACATCCAAAGAATGACCCATATTTTTCGTATATTTTACTGTTTGAGATACAGTCAGTCAGTCGGGTACCCACAATAATCCGTATGCAGTTTCTCTGGAAAACATCTTGCAAATCTTCCTCCATTTTTTGGAGCGCCCATACTTCAGAAGCATACTTGACCACTGTCATCACTGTAGCTTCCAATATTCTGATCTTGGTACGCAGGCTTGTCTTCCTATTCCTTCAAACGCTTTTAACTGTGAAAAACGACCAGGACCTTAAATGTTCTACTTTTAACATCTTCAATTTACCCACCGTCTTTACTAATAATATTTCCTAGGTAAGTAAAACTGTCTACTTGATCTATCTTCTTGTTACCCAGCATCACCTCTTCACCTTCGCTAATTCTTAGTCTTAGCAGCTTAGTGTTTTTAACAATAACTTTCAAACCTATTCTTGCACCCTGTACTCGCAAAACCTCTATAAATTGATCTATTTTTCTAACATTTTCATCTAAGATGCTTAAGTTGTTCAACATAACTTCCACAATTGATTCCAAGTTCTACCATTACCTTTGCTGTGATCTTTTACATTTCCTTACATTTTCAAACTTTAAGCTGTCCAGTTTAGATATTCAACTGTTCCTGGAAAGCTTCTATTATATTCTCATCCTGGAGTCTACCAACGTCATAGCTTCCCTGGAAGTAGTTACCTTTCCTTAATTTCACATTAGATTAAGCCTAGAAACTACTAGATGGTGACAACAAGCCCTCGGAAGGCAAGTATTATCCCAAGTGTCACTCCCCATCCAGATTACGGCCGCCTCGAGATGTTTCTGAGCCCATCCCTATTTTGTCTTCCATTCGCTGCAGTTTTTCCAGATATGAAAAAAACTTTTGTCCCCTTCATCACAGAAGAAATGAATAAAATATCCCAATCGCTTCTCTTTTTTTCTTTTTTTTATTGGCTGAAGGTGCTGTCCAGGTTCTCGCTTTTATTTGCTTGTTTTGTCTCCCCGCACTTTTTTGTGTCCCTTTTAATTTTTATAGATATTTAAATTTCATTCTCTTTTTTTTGTTCATTCACTTATCCCCCTCCCCCCTTATGACCAGTTCTAATCTTCCTATCTATTTTATTGACTTTATGCAGATAAATTATTGTAACTTTGTTGGTGTCCCTTTTAATTTACACACACACACACACATATATATATATATATCTTCTATATATATAAAAATAAGTCGTCTGTCTGTCTGTGGATCTGTGGATCAGGTGACGTCATGTTTCGGCTGACGTCATGAAATTAGTTGCCGTCATTTTTGCTTGAAGGTGACGTCATTCAAGTTATATAAGACATATGTTCGCGTAGAAATCTATTAATGTTTAAGTTTACAATGACTGATGAAGATGCTCAAAGAGTCTATGCCAAAAAACTTGCTGCTGATAGAGAAAGTCAGAAAAGAAAGCGTGCCGAGGAACTACCAGAGCAACGCGAAAGCAGACTTGCTGCTAAAAGAGAAAGTGAAAAAAGAAGGCGTGCCGAGGAATCAAAAGACCAGCAGGGAAACAGGCTTGAGGCTGATAGAGAAAGAAAGAACAGAAAGCATGCCGAGGAACTACCAGAGCAACGCAGAAGCAGACTTGCTGCTAAAAGAGAAAGTGAAAAAAGAAGGCGTGCCGAGGAATCAAAAGACCAGCAGGGAAACAGGCTTGAGGCTGATAGAGAAAGAAAGAACAGAAAGCATGCCGAGGAACTACCAGAGCAACGCAGAAGCAGACTTGCTGCTAAAAGAGAATGTGAAAAAAGAAGGCGTGCCGAGGAATTACAAGAACAGCAAGAAATCAGGCTTGCTGCTGATAGAGAAAGTAAGAAAAGAAAGCGTGCCGAGGAATTACAAGAACAGCAAGAAATCAGGCTTGCTGCTGATAGAGAAAGTAAGAAAAGAAAGCGTGCCGAGGAATCAGAGCAATCTGAAAGTTATCGCCTGGCATTCAGGTACAACCCAGTCGATGATTATAGCTTGAGTAGATGTGTTCAAATCGGGACAATGTCTAAAATTTGTCCCTATTGCAAGGCCTTGAAATTCAATGGTGAAACAATGGGAATGTGTTGCGCCTCAGGAAAAGTTAAACTTCCTCTATTGGCTGCACCACCAGAGCCATTGAAGACTTTCCTTACTGGAACTACGTCAGAATCTAAGCGTTTTTTGTCAAAAATCAGACAATACAACTCATGTTTCCAAATGACGTCGTTTGGAGCCCAAATCGAAAATCCAGATCAATTTATGTCTACTTTCAAAGTAAAAGGGCAAATTTATCATAAAGCAGGGTCCCTTCTACCATTCTCAGGCGAGAATCATAATTTTTTACAATTGTACTTCATCAGTGATAGAAATTCTGAATTTAATGCACTTTGCGAAGTTTCTCCCAACGTTGAAAGGACAATCGTTTCCCAATTGCAACATCTTTTCCACGAAAATAATAATTTAGTGCGTCTGTTCAAAACAGCCATCGATTTGATGCCTACTGATACTCATAAAATTGTTATTTCCGCTGACAAAACGCCTCCTGGCCAACATGTGCGTAGATACGTAGAAGTGGCAATCGTTATGGTCGGTGATCAGTTTTTACCTCGAGATATTATTCTACATAAGCGAAACGCTCAGTTGTTAAGAATTGCTGAAACTCATCGATGCTACGATGCCCTACAATATCCTATCATTTTTTGGGATGGAGACGACGGCTATCACTTTAATATTAAATTGATGAATCCAGCCACTAACAAAGAAATGAATAAGAAATGCAGTGCAATGCATTATTATTCCTATAGACTAATGATTCGGCAGGATGAAGAAAATTATATTTTAAAATGCCGTGAATTGTTTCACCAATTTGTCGTGGATATGTATGCTAAAATTGAATCAGAACGTTTGCTATATATCCGCCTGAATCAGACCAAGCTCCGCTCTGAACAATACATTCATTTGCGAGATGCAGTTATAAATGACGGTAATACCACAAACGTTGGAAGATTAACAATTTTACCTTCGTCATATGCTGGCAGTCCCCGTCATATGCATGAATATGCTCAAGATGCTATTGCGTATGTTCGTCTCTATGGTCGTCCAGATTTATTTATTACATTTACATGTAATCAATCTTGGGACGAGATACTGCAGCTTTTACTTCAAGGACAATCGGCGGTTCATAGGCATGACATTACGGCACGTGTCTTCCGGCAAAAGTTGAAATCACTGATAAACTACCTTGTAAAACATGAAGTGTTTGGGTCAGTGCGATGCTGGATGTACTCAGTGGAATGGCAAAAACGAGGTTTGCCACACGCACATATACTAATCTGGCTACATAAAAAAATTACTTCAAACGAAATTGATGATGTGATTTCCGCTGAAATACCTGATAAAAATGTCGATAAGGGGTTACATGATATTATTGTAAAAAATATGATACATGGACCTTGCGGTGCACTGAACGAAAATTCACCATGCATGGCCAAAGGAAGGTGCACAAAGCAATATCCTCGACTTTTAGTACCCAAAACAATTACTGGCAATGATGGTTACCCACAATATAGAAGAAGATCTACTGAAGATGGCGGTAAAACAGCAATAATAAAGAAGCGTAACGGTACCACCATCGAAGTAGATAACCAGTGGGTTGTTCCATATTCCCCATTATTATCAAAAACATTTAATGCACACATAAACGTTGAATACTGTAACTCCGTAAAGGCAATCAAATACATATGTAAATACGTCAACAAAGGCAGTGATATGGCAGTTTTTGGCTTGCAGTCCGAAATCAAAGATTTCGATGAAATCGTAGAATATCAGGCTGGAAGATACATAAGCAGTAATGAAGCTGTTTGGCGAATTCTTTCATTTCCGATACATGAACGTAGTCCAGCTGTTGTTCACTTAGCGGTACATTTACAGAATGGTCAACGTAATTATTTCACGGAAACCAACGTGCAACAAAGAGTCCTGAATCCACCGGATACAACATTAACTGCTTTTTTTCGCTTTGCAAAAATGATTCTTTTGCAAAAAAACTGCTGTATACTGAAGTGCCTTCGTATTACACGTGGAATACTAAAAATAAAGTATTTGAACGTCGAAAACAGGGTAAGTCAGTCGACGGCCAACCTACCATCTTCAAAGATAACACGATAGGAAGACTCTACACCGTTCACCCCAATCAACATGAATGCTTCTTTCTACGCCTGCTTTTGGTGAATGTACCCGGTCCGACATCCTTTGAGTATTTGAGGACTGTAAATGGTACTATACATGACACTTACCGTAGTGCATGCCAAGCTCTGAATTTATTGGAGAATGACCAACACTGGGATAACTGCATCAATGACGCGTGCGAAACGTCAACCCCAAGTGAAATTCGTGCATTGTTTGGCATCATTTTAACAACTTGCTCTCCATCAGCTCCTACAGAGTTATGGGAAAAATATAAGTCAAAAATACAAACCTCTTCAGGATTTGGGAATGCCTTCACCTAACCGTATCGCTGCTGTTTCGACATGTGTAGAATTGGATCGTGAACAAAGTTACAGTACGAGTGATCTATTGTCGTATGTACAAAATAACATTTCCAAGTTAACGTCGGAACAAAAAGACATTTATGATACGATAATGCATTGTGTCGATAACAACGTTGGAGAAATTTTCTTTTTGGATGCGCCAGGAGGTACTGGTAAAACGTTTGTGATAAAACTGGTTCTGGCATCAATTCGATCCAAAAATGATATAGCGTTGGCAATTGCGTCGTCCGGAATAGCCGCAACATTGCTGCCTGGTGGAAGAACTGCTCATTCCGCTTTGAAATTGCCTCTGAACTTGCATTCTACAGAAACTCCCACGTGCAATATCCAAATGAAGCGGTTAATTATCCATCTGAATTTTTAAATTCCATAGATCCTTCAGGGTGTCCACCACACCTGCTACAACTAAAAATAGGCGTACCAATAATACTTTTAAGAAATATCAACCCACCAAAGCTTTGCAATGGCACGCGACTTGCCGTAAAAAAAAAACAATGGAAAACCTAATAGATGCCACAATCTTGACAGGGCCTTATGAGGGTGAGGCTGTTCTTATTCCTCGCATTCCCATGATTCCAACGGATCTGCTTTTTCAATTTAAAAGATTGCAATTCCCAATTCGATTAGCATTTGCAACCACCATCAACAAAGCTCAAGGGCAATCACTAGAAAAATGCGGTATAGATCTTAATACAGATTGCTTTACCAATGTACAATTGTATGTTGCATCTTTGAGGGTCGGTAAACCTGACAATCTATTTATACGCACAGACAATGGGACAGCGAAGACTGTTGTATATTCACAAGTTTTACGTAGTTAATTTGTATTGTATCTATCTATCTATCTATCTATATAAAAACGAGTTGTGTGTATGCATGTTTGTTTGTTTGTAAAAAGAGCGTTTGCATATGACGTCATTATTAGTACATACGGCTTTGTATATGGACAGACAATGGGAAAGCCAAGAATGTTGTATATTCGCAATTTTTACGTAGTTTGAAACACATATATAAATCTATCTATATTCACAGGTGGTACACAGGGACACAACTACAATGGCGCGTAACTAATATGGCGCGTAACTAATATGGCGCGTAACGACTTACGCGCGCGGGGGGGCTTGGGGGGCGCGAAGCGCCCCACCATCTAGGTGTTGGGGTGGCGCGAAGCGCCACCCCAACAGCTAGTATATCTATATATATAAAAATAAGTTGTCTGTGTGTGGATCTGTGGATGGATCAGGTGACGTCACCTGAAAAAACTGGATCAGGTGACAAAACTGAAAACTGAAAAAACTAAAAAAAGGCAAAAACTACAAAAAAAACTAAAAACTAATAAAAAAAATAAAAAAGCTAAAAAACTAAAAAAACTAAAAAAAGGCAAAAACTACAAAAAAACTAAAAACTAATAAAAAGCTAAAAAACTAAAAAAACTAAAAAAAGGCAAAAACTACAAAAAAAACTAAAAACTAATAAAAAAATAAAAAAGCTAAAAAACTAAAAAAACTAAAAAAACTAAAAAAAGGTAAAAAACTAAAAAAACTAAAAACTAAAAAAACTAAAAAAAAAGGAAAAAACTGAAAAATAAGCTAAAATAAAGGTAAAAACCAATAAAAAACTAAAAAAAAACTGAAAAAACTAAAAAAAGGCAAAAACTACAAAAAAAAAACTAAAAACTAATAAAAAAAGTAAAAAAGCTAAAAAACTAAAAAAACTAAAAAAACTAAAAAAAGGTAAAAAACTAAAAAAAAAAAACTAAAAAAAAGGAAAAAACTGAAAAATAAGCTAAAATAAAGGTAAAAACCAATAAAAAACTAAAAAGAAAAAAAGGAAAAAACTAAAACAAATTTTCATCTAAAAAACTATAAAAAACTAAAAAAGGTAAAAACTAAAAGAACTAAAAAAGAAAAAAATAAATGACGACACTCAAAGAGAAAGCGACCAGGACAAAAGGAATGTTCGATTAGCAATCAACAAAGCACCGGGACACAGGGAGTATAAATGACGACCAGGACATAAGTAAAAAAAAAAAACTAACAAAACTAAAAAGAAGGTAAAAACTACAAAAAAACTAAAAAGAAAAAAACTAAAAAAAGGCAAAAACTACAAAAAAAACTAAAAACTAATAAAAAAGCTAAAAAACTAAAAAAACTAAAAAAAAGGCAAAAACTACAAAAAAAACTAAAAACTAATAAAAAAAATAAAAAAGCTAAAAAACTTAAAAAACTAAAAAAACTAAAAAAAGGTAAAAAGCTAAAAAAACTAAAAACTAAAAAAAAACTAAAAAAAGGAAAAAACTGAAAAATAAGCTAAAATAAAGGTAAAAACCAATAAAAAACTAAAAAAAAAACTGAAAAAACTAAAAAAAGGCAAAAACTACAAAAAAAACTAAAAACTAATAAAAAAAGTAAAAAAGCTAAAAAACTAAAAAAACTAAAAAAACTAAAAAAAAACAGGGGGATATAAATGACGACCGGGACACCGGGACAGGGAATGGTCGATTAGCAATCACCATCAACAAATCTCAAGGGCAATCATTAGAATCATGAGGTATAGATCTGAATACAGATTGTTTTCCCATGGACCATTATATGTTGCATGTTCAAGAGTCGGTAAACCTGACAATCTATTTATATGGAAAGACAATGGGACAGCAAAGAATGTTGTATATTCGCAAGTTTTACGTAGTTAAAACCATATATATATATATATATATATATATATATATATATATATATATATATATATATATATATATATATATATATATATATATATATATATATATATATTTATATTTATATATATATATATATATATATATATATATATATATATATATATATATATATATATATATATATCTATCTATATTCACAGGTGGGACATAGGGACACAACTACAATGGCGCGTAACTATTATGGCGCGTAACGACTTACGCGCGCGGGGGGGCTTGGGGGGGGGGCGCGAAGCGCCCCCACCAACTAGGTGTTGGGGTGGCGCTTCGCGCCACCCCAACAGCTAGTATATATATATATATATATATATATATATATACATACATATATATATATATATATATATATATATATATATATATATATATATATATATATATATATATATATATATATATATATATATATATATATATATATATATATATATATATATATATATATATATATATATATATATATATATATATATATATATATATATATATATATATATATATATATATATATATATATATATATATATATATATATATATATATATATATTTCGTTTCTTTTTAATTTATTCACTTATTCCCCCCCCCCCCATTTTCAATATCCCTTTTAAAAAAAATTCTGGCTTGTATTTATTTAAGTTGAGTTTAGTTTGAGCAGTTTTTATCTTTTTAACTTTTTAATTGCACAAAAGATTATTCATTCTGAGTTTTCTTTTTCGTTGTTGTTTTTGCATTTTTGCCAATTCTCGTGCAATCATATTATTTTGTAGACTCCGAAATCCGAATTCGGCCCTTTGTGGGCATTTGAAACGATTTTTTACTTTAATATCAATAACAGCACTCCTATATATCCTAGGATCTTGTCTTGAGACACAAAAACGAACAAACAGAAGTTCCACCCTGTAAGATGTCTTCCTTGGATTCATTACAAATCGAAATTGAAGATGACATATTGACAATCATGCATATGAAAGGAAGAGAAAAGGGAAATTAAAAAAATGGTTTAGCACGAGGCATAGGTGGATACTAGGCGGTTCCCTTATGACAGCTACAGTCACTGGCGAAAGCATTGCACTGTTGTTACCTAACCTTAAACTATTCCTTAGCCGTGAAGCTAATCACGTCCAGTACGAGAAAGAAGATGGATTGTGCTGTCGGACTGAATGTGGTCTGCCCATCTACAAAAAAGAAGAAAAAAAACATGTCAGCCATGAGACAGGTGCAGGAAATTTGATCAGAAATCAGATTGTACCAACTTTAAAATGAAATTAGACAAAGACTCATTACGAATGAATGCACTATAGTTTTTATGGCGTGAATTAGCAGTTCAGTAGGATACATTTCACTGGAAGTATCATGTAAAAAATGCAGTAAATTAAAAGGCGCTTAAAAAAGAGTGAGAGAGAGAGAAAAAAAGAGAGTTGGAAAGAAACAAGAAGGTAAATTGGGCGAATGCTTGGATAATTCAATAGCTAAATGATAAACATACCATTCCATACATCGCTGTTTCCAAACATATTATCGCAACCTTTGCAGAATCCATCTGGAATGCATGACACATGAATCCTTGTATTTTCGGTAGTAAAACTGAGAAGAAAAAAAAATACCATTCAACGGTAAGAAGATAAATTGAAGTCATCTATTGAAAATTAGCGGATTTCTAATAATCAACGATGATATATTACTCAATTTGATTTGTTTTGCCTTTTTTTAGATTTAATTTTAAAAACTTTTTCCACAAAACAAGTATTTCGGAGAAAAGTAAAGAGCTCCATTAAGCCAAATATGATCAAAAATAAAATCAAATAACCTTCCAAGCATAAAACGACCACAAATCACCATCAATAAAAATGAAAATGAAACAAACATATAGCCATTAACAAACACCATCAAAATAAAACATTCCCTTTTATATGGTACACACCCGAGAAGTGAAGTTTGGTGAACGCTAATGAAATAAAACAAAATATGAGAAAATACAATACTTTAGTAACAAAATTATGAAAATCAAAACAAAGAATTATTGTAGGGGGCCCGCAGAGAACGCATTATATTAGATATGGCTCTTTGGCAATGCTCTAGGCTCTAGGCGTTTACCTCCCCAGAAAATACCCCGCGGAAAGTACCTCCCAGAGACTACCACCCTGGAAAACCACCAATCCTCCCCATAACAATGACTCCTACGGAAAAATACCCCAGAAACCTCCCCCCCCCCCTGTAGAAAATAAGGTTTTCAAATTTGAGAATTATATGTGAGTTTTTTTTTTAATTTCGTTGAGAAGTGCTATGGAAAGGGGAAAAGAGGAATTTACACATCATAGTATCTTAAAAAATAGAAATAAAAACTGCAAATCCATTTTTGCTGAAAAGACTGCCATATGACTTATGCAATTTTTAGCAGTAGGGGGTGCCAAATTAAAGAAAAAGACGAAAAAGAAAAAAATGTAGGCGAAAAATCATAAAAATTACGCTAAAAATATATGGCACCAAAAAGTTTTAGAAGGTTTAGCTTTCCTTTGAAAGGATACTTGGTTTTGGGAACCAAGTTATTCTTATTGTTTCAGTTTTTACAGACGAAAGCGTCGTCAAATTCTAAAATTTGAGATCTTTTTTCTGGTCTTCCAAGTGTAAAACTAACACAAATCACCATTATTCAATAAATAAAACCTAAAACGAACAGAAATTACAATATATAACCTACTCAAAACGAGCAAAAATTCAAAGACAAAACTAGCAAACTCTAAAACCAGAACATAATTTGAACTTTATTAAAAAAACAAAACAAATAAAAAGAAACAATATATATATATGTATATATATATATATATATATATATATATATATATATATATATATATATATATATATATATATATATATATATATATATATATATATATATATGTTCTGGTACTTATTCCTTATAGTCTTAATACTTTTTTTATTTATTAAAGTCAAAAAAGTGAAAACATTTAAAATGTGTATTGAATAAATTTCTACTCATTTTTGGCTCAACAGAGTTCTTTACTATTCTTTGGCAAACTTGTTTTGTGGAAAAGGTGTTTTAAATTAATTTCTGTTCGATTTTTGTTGACATACTCTTTGGTGGAAAAAATATTTTGTATCTTTTTGTTTTTTTTTCTATTAGACTCCAATTTTTTGACTTTGAAGATTATTGGACTTTATTTCTGCTCATTTTTAGTTTAATGAAGCTCTTTATTTTTCTTTAAAACACTGCTTCTGCATGTTTCCCATTAACAAATACTATCTATAAGTAATTAAATAAAAAAAAGTTTTTGACTGAAAGTTAGGAGCAACAAAACTTAAAACGAATAGAAATTATTACGCATATGAAAGAGGTTAGCTCCTCCTCAAGACCAAGCTCAATTCTACAAAAAGTCACAACTTTAAAGTAAAGGGCAAGGTCTCGAGGAGGGTCAACCTCTTTCATACACGCAATAATTTATTTTGGCTTTAACTTTTAATGCTGCTCCTTACATAATTTCACTGATATAATTCCATTCTAGCTGAAAATTCCATCCAAAAAATTTCTTGTGGATGTACTAGTGTAAAAAAATTTTTCGTAGCACGCTTTCATTTGGAAATGACTTTAATTTCTGCTTGTTTTTAAAATCAGGCCGGTAATCCCCTCCTCCGTGGAAAATTTCCAGCAAAAAGCCACCAAAAGGGTATTTTCCAGCAAGATTTAATTTTTCTTTTGAGGGAGGGGTAACAAAGAAACTTCAAAAAATGCATCAAAAATGTGAAATTGATATCTACTTCCTTATGATTTCTGGGAATATTTCTGGCCGTTGCTATTATTATACAAGTAAAGACTAAAGAGTAACATTAAACTCCAAAATTAGCAGAATTTATTTCATACAGGCCAGAGACTGTCCCTTCCTCATCCACACCCCCACCTCATGGTCGCAAAAATTCAGAGTGTTCTCTTTGGAACAGAAATTGAGAGTTCACGTACTTTTTTAAGGTCCAAAGGGACTAGAAACCAACCAGCCGCGTGGTATTTTTCGGGGGGGGGGGGGTATTTTCCAAGGGGTGATTTCTGAGTGTGTATTTTCCTCGGGGGTTATTTCCGCGGGGTGTATTTCCGGGGGGGGGGGTAACGATCGGCCACCATTAAATACCTAATCTAACCAAAATACCCACTTAATATTTAATTAAAATATAGCTACAATGTAGTTTTCCACCGAGCCAAAGCTAATTGTCTGGTATAAAGACCGTGAAAATCAGTTACTGTCTCATCTTCGCGATCCAAATTTTCGAGTGTGCACCATATAATAGAGGAGTGCCAAAATTGCAATAAATAACCGATTCAAACTCAAAACGAGAAAAAATGAACATGAGTAGGTCTGACAACCCACATGCCTTATCAAGACGAGAACGTAATTTGCACTTTACTGAAGAAGAAAAACCAAAAATGGCCGTGGATTGTCAGTTTACTATAAATATACTAATTTTTACTCCTTTAAGTTTTAGCA
Organism: Artemia franciscana; assembly: GCF_032884065.1. Lineage (NCBI taxonomy): Eukaryota > Metazoa > Arthropoda > Branchiopoda > Anostraca > Artemiidae > Artemia > Artemia franciscana. The sequence goes on from NC_088876.1 coordinate 14,433,448, forward strand.
ATTTTTATTTATTAAAGTTAAAAAAGTAAAACATTTAAACTATATTTTATTTCCAGTAAAGTATAAATCCTGTTCTGGTCTTGAGAAGGCATAGGGGCTGTAAGCCTTACTCATGTTAATTTTTGCTCGTTTTTTAGTTTGACTCAGTTATTTATGGCAATTTCTGTTCATTTTGGGTTCCACTTATTTATTGATGGTGATTTGTAGTAGTTTTACCTCTGGAAGATTATTTGACTTGATTTTTACTTATATTTCACTTAATGTAGCTCTTTACTTTTCTTTGAAAAGCTTGCTTTGAGGGAAAAGTTTTTAAATCAATTTCTGTTCGATTTTGTTGACATAGGCCTAGTCTTTTTCATGAAAAAAGTAATATTTCATGTTTTGTTGGTATTTTTCTATAAGAATTTATTGTTTGGCTTGCTATTGAGAAACGTTCGAAAAACGTTTGAGTAATGTTTGAAAAACGTTCGAGGAACGTCTTCAACATTTTTTAATCCTGACATAAATAATATTTTTTTTATTTGATGTTATACCTCCTCAAGTTGGCCAGAAAAATAAAACACTATCATTTCCAAAACATTCTATCTATGCTCTTTGACAACCTGGATATACATACACTCTTTTGATTTATTTAGATTATAAGAGCAGAAGTAGTACTAGTACTAGCCCCGAAAGTTTCAACTTCCCCAGTCATTCTACAGATATTGCTGAGTTGTCTTATTGGCAACCAGAGACACAATGTCTTTTGATTTAGTTTCAAAGCAGCATGTAATTTTAGAGTTTAATGGCTCAATTGTATAGTTACATAAAAAAAAAAACTACGTTTTTTTAACTGAAAGTAAGGAGCGACATTAAAACTTAAAACAAACAAAAATTACTCCGTATATGAAATGGGTTGTCCTCTTCGCAATTCCTTGGTCTTTACGCTAAAGTTTTTAATTGTTTTAAAAATAAGAATTGTGGCAAAGAGTCAAACTTTAGCGTAAAGAGCGAGGGATTGCGAAGGGGACAACCCATTTCATATACGGAGTAATTTCTGTTCGTTTTAAGTTTTAATGTCGCTCCTTACTTTCAGTTAAAAAACTAGTTTTTTTTTATTTAATTTCTGAACGTTTTTGAATTGATGCATGTTTGATTTTGGCTCTCCGCACATAAATTATTAAAATGAAATTTGCATATTAATTCTTTTTTTTTTTGGCTAAATGGCTTTCTCTTAGTTTTGATCAGACGATTTTGAGAAATAAGGGGTGGAGAAGGAGGCCTAGTTGCCCTCCAATTTTTCGGTTACTTAAAAAGGCAACTAGAACTTTTAATTTTTAACGAATGTTTTATTAGTAAAAAATATGCTTAAGAATTAGCTTACGTAACAAACTTTTATATTCTTAAATTTTTATTATGTATATGAGGGGGTTTGTATCCTCGTTAATACCTCGCTCTTTACACTAAATCGTAAGTTTTGTCCCAATTCTTTAAGAATGACCCCTGAATCCGAAAGGCCGTAGAATAAATAGTTGAAATTACTAAAAATACTATAGCATAAAGAGCGAGGTATTTATCTCCTCCTAAATACCTCGCTCTTTATGCTAAAGTATTTTTAGAACCCCTCATATGTGTAATAATCTCTGTTCGTTTTAAGTTTCAATGCTACTCCTTACTTTCAATTGAAAAAACTTTTCCATGTTTATTTTTTCATTTTTTTTTATAGTAATTTTTGAAAATCCTGCGCCCTTTTCATTGAATTTCTGTTCCCCCGTGACATATTTCTCCAAGGAAAGATCCTCCCACATAGCTCCCTCCCTTCAATCCCACCCCCAAAACCAAAAAAAAAAATCCCCCGAAAACGCTGTACACTTCCCAGTAACCATTATTATATGTAAACACTGGCCGAAGTTTGTAACTTGCAGTCCCTCCCCCAGGGACTGTGGGGGAGTAACTTATTCCCAAAGACATAGTTAATAGGGTTTTTGACTATGCGGAACAAAATGGCTATCTCAAAATTTTGATCCGTTGGCTTTGGAGAAAAAATGAGCGTGGGAGGGGGCCTAGGTGCCATCCAATTTTTTGGTCACTAAAAAGGGTACTAGAACTTTTCATTTCCGTTAGAATGAGCCCTTTTGCGACATTCTAGGACCACTTGGTCGATACGATGACCCCTGGGAAAAAAAAAAAAACATACAAACCAATAAACACGCACCCGTGATTTGTCTTCTGGCAAAAAATACGAAATTGCACATTTTTGTAGATAGGAGCTTAACACTTCTACAATAGGGTTCTCTGATACGCTGAATTTGATGGTGTGATTTTCGTTAAGATTCTATGACTTTTAGGGGTTGTTTTCCCCTATTTTGTAAAATAAGAAAAATTTTCTCAGACTCGTAACTTTTGATGGGTAGGACGAAACTTGATGAAACTTATATATTTAAAATCAGCATTAAAATGCGATTCTTTTGATGTAGCTATTGATATCAAAACCCCATTTTTTAGAGTTTTGGTTGCTATTGAGCCGGGTCGCTCCTTACTGCAGTTCGTTACCACGAACTGTTTGATTGTGGGGGTTTGACCAACCCAATATCCCTAGAGACATAGTTGCTGGACCGTTCTACTATGCTCAACAATATGGCTGTTTCAAAATTTTGAGTGGACGTTTTTTAGCGCATCAGAGAACCCTACTGTAAAAGTTTCAAGCTCCTATCTACAAAAATGTGGAACTTCGTATTTTTTGCCAGAAGACCGATCACGGGTGCGTGTTTATTTGTTTTTTTTCCCAGGGGCCATCGTATCGACAGAGTGGTCCTAGAATGTCGCAAAAGGGCTCATTCTAACGGCACCTAGGCCCCCTACCACGCTCATTTCTTTCCCAAAGTCAACGGGTCAAAATAGCCATTTTGTTCAGCATAATTGAAAACCATAATAACTATGTCTTTGGGATGACTTACTCCCCCACAATCCCTGGGGGAGGGGCTGCAAGTTATACATACAGTAATGGTTATTGAGAAGTGTACAGACGCTTTTCAGGGGACTATTTCTGTTGGGGGGGTGTTGGGGGGAGGGGGCTAAGTGGGAGGATCTTTTATTGGAGGAATATATCATGGGGAAAGAGAAATTCAATGAAGGGGCGCAGGATTTTTTAGCATTATTATAAGAAAAAAACAATGAAAAAGTTTTCTCAACTGAAAGTAAGGAGTAGCATTAAAACTTAAAACGAACAGAGATTATTACGCATATGAGGGGTCCATCTCCCCCTAAATACCTCGCTCTTTACGCTAAAATATTTTTAGTAATTTCAACTATTTATTTTACGGCCTTTCTGATTCAGGGGTTATTCTTAGAGAGTTGGGACAAAATATAAGCTTTAGTGTAAAGAGTGAAGTATTAACGAGGGGACAAACCTCCCCATATACATAATAAAAATATAAGAATATAAAAGTTTGCTACGTAAGTTAATTCTTAAGTTACGTATATTTTTTACTAATAAAATTCGTTCGTTAAAAATTAAAAGTTCTAGTTGCCTTTTCAAGTAACCAAAAAAATTGGAGGGCAGCTAGGCCTCCTCCCCCACCCCTTTTTTCTCAAAATCGTCTGATCAAAATTAAGAGAAAGCAATTTATCCAAAAACAGAATTAATATGCATGTTATTTATAGGCCTTGCTGTTGTATAAAGGGTGTTACCCCCTCCTATACACCTAGACCTTCACGCTAAATTGTTACTCAGTACTTATACTAATATTACTTATTGTAACTATACTTAATGCTATTAATGCAGCGTGTAAACAATATGGGCAAATTCCACAATCCTCCTGCACCCCCCTCGACACCTCGCTCTTCATGCTAAATTAGTATTTATTACTTAAAATATCATTTTAATGGTCTAATTAAGTAACCCTTGTGTTTTAGGAGTCGTTATTAATGACTTGGGATAAAATTAAAACATAAAGAGCGTCATTTAGAGGAGTGGAAATTATTCTGTATGTGAAGGATTGCCCTCTCCTCAATGCCTTGCTCTTTACGCTATAGCTGCATTCAAGAGGGAGAAACCCGTTATATATGGAATAACTTCTATTTGGTTTGAGTTTTAATGTTGCTCCTTACTTTCAGTTTAAAAATATTGTTTTATTATTTAATTTCTGATCGTTTTTTCAAATAATACCGGTAAAGCTGTCTCACTCTCCATGAAATATACCCCCACCCCTCACGGAAAACTCCTCCCGTGGAATTTCATCCAACGTATAGCACACCCCCTCCGTCAAATGTCTTCGAGACAGTTCCATCATCACTGATAATCCCCCACAAAATGTCCTTCAGACAATTCAGCACGAAAAACTCTTCTTTTCATACTTTCCTCTGTCAAAAGAGTTTAATTTCTAGTTAGTTTCTCAATCACACTTAATATACCCCCTTCTGTTGACATTTTTTCCGGAAACCAAAACACGCGGAAAATAACCTCCGAATAATTCCCGCGGAACATCTCCAAATGCAAAACTGATTCGGTAAAGAAAATATAAGACTGTTAAAAAGAATTTCGTATTGGAATTTTGTCAAATTCCCCCAGTGAAAAATTTTCATCGGAAAATTCACTCCCAGAAAGTTCCCTTCCAAAAGAAAATCCTCCCTATGGAAATCCACCCCAAGCACAAAATCCCCCCACACCGAAAAAGGTTTGTACAGATCCCAATAGAAAATGCTATACGGAAGAACGGGCAAATTTCATAACTTACAGGCCACTCCCCAAGGACCCTGGTGGGGTCATTTTACCCCTAAAGATTTAATTATTTCATCTTTCAACTAAACTGAACAAAATTACTGTCTTGAAATTTTGATCAGATGACATTGGGGAAAAGGGGGCGTTAGAGGGGTCAGTATCCCACCAATCTTTTTGGTCACTTAAAAAGGGCACTAGAACTTTTAATTTTCATTCAAATACACCCTTTCTTGATCTTCTAGGACCGTTATTTTGACCCAATCACCCCTGAAAAAAAATTAATAAACAAGCATCCATGATGTGTCTTCTGGCAAAAATAACAAAATTCCACATTTTCATGTCACTTGGTATAATTACTTCTGAATAATTAGAAAAAATAACGTATTTTTAACTTTTGAACGGGGGATCGGAGCTCAATGAAATTTGATATTTAGAAGGATATCGTGTCTCAGGGCTCTTATTTTAAATCAGGACTGGAGCTGGTGACATTGGGGGGGGAGTTGGGAGGGGGAACCTAAAATCTTGGAAAACACTTAGAGTGGAGGGATCGGTGTGAAACTTGGTGGGAAAAATAAGCACAAGTTCCAGATACATGATTGACATAACCGGAACGGATCTGCTCTCTTTAGGATAGTTTGGGGGGGGGGGTTAATTCTGAAAAATTAGAAAAAATGAGGTACTTTTAACTTACGAACGGGTGATCGGATCTCAATGAAATTTGATATTTAGAAGGATATCGTGTCTCAAAGCTCTTATTTTAAATCCTGACCGGATCTGGTGACATTGGGGGGAGTTTGGGGCGGGGGAACCTAAAATCATGGAAAACGCTTAGATTGGAGGGATCAGGATTAAAGTTGGTGGGAAAAATAAGCAGAATTCTTAGATACGTGATTTATATAATTGGAATTGATCCACTCTATTGGGGGGGGGGGTTAATTCTGAAAAATTAGAAAAAATGACGTATTTTTAAATTACGAAGGAGTGATCGGATCTTCTTGAAACTTCATATTTAGAAGAACCTCGTAACTCAGATCTCTTATTTTAAATCTCAACCGGATCCAGCGTCATTGGGGGGGGGGCAGTTGGGGGGGACCAGTAATCTTAGAAAATACTTAAAGCGGAGAGATCAGGATAAAACTGGATGGGAAGAATATAAACCTGTCTAAGATACGTGACTGACATAATCGGACCAGATCTGCTCTCTTTGGTGGAGTTGGGGGGGGGGGGGGGTAATTTTGAATCACTTTTGATGACTCTTAAAATGGTAACTATCTCAAATGGTAACTATCTTAAAATGGTAAAAAGTGGCTATCTCAAAATTTGTATCAGACAGATTTGGGGAGAAAGGGCTAGGGGAGGGGCTAATTGCCCTTGGATCTTTTTTGACTCTTAAAAGGTGAGCTAGAACTTTCAATTTAAAATCAAATGATCCTTCGCCGAAGTGTGTACAAGCATCTCTTCCATAAGATCCACATATACCCCCAGAGCATAGCTTACAGCTCCGAAGTCTATATGAACATCCCTTTCATAAGAACCATACATACTTCAATGACATAACTGCCAACGCCTGCACCTAGGCCCCGGGGGGTTGTGTGGATACTGTTTTTTTTTTTTTTTTTTTTTTTTTTTTTGTTATCTGACCTTTGAATTATTTAAAGAATGGATAACTCTAAATTTGTATCGGATGGGTTTGTGGAACAAAGGGTCTGGGGGACTAGTTGCTCTCCGATCTAGTTACTCTTAAAAAGTGAACTAGAACATTCGATTTTCATTCAAATGAGCCCTCTCTCAAGTTTATACGAGCATCCGTTCCATAAGAACCATATATGCTCCCAGGGCATAACTTAAAATACCTGCCCCCAGGACCCGGAAAGTTTCATCGACACCAGAGTTTTTTTTAAATTGACCGTTGAATTATTTTTAACAAAATAGCTATCTCAAAATTTTTATCGGAGGGGTTTGGGGGAAAAGGGCGTGGGGTGGCTAGTTGCCATCGGATATCTTTTGACTCTTAAAAAGTGAACTAGAAATTTCAATTTTAATCAAGTGGGCCCTCTCTGAAGTTTATACGGGTATCCATTCGATAAAAATGTGATCTTCCCCCAGGCCCTGGGATGTTTTATCGACACCAGAGTTTTTCTGATCTGACCTTTGAACTATTTTTATCAAAATAGCAATTCAAATTTTGTATTGGATGGATTGGGGGGGGGCTAGAGGGGTTAGTTGCCCTCCAATCTCTTTTGATCCTTAACAAGTGAACTAGAAAGTTCAATTTCCAACCAAATGAACCCTCTCCGAAGTTCATACGAGCATCCCTTCAATAAGAACAATGTAAGCCCCCAGAGCACAACTTACAACACCTGCCCCCGGGTCCTAGGGGGTGGTGATGACACAGGAGTTTTTCGTATATGACCTTTGAGCTATGTTTAGGCTATCTCAAAATTTTAAACGGATGGGTTTGGGGGAAAAGGCGTGGGAAGGGGGTTAGTTATCCTTGGACCTCTTTTGACTCTCAAAAAGTGAACTAGAAGTTTCAATTTCCAATAGAATTTGCCCGCTCTGAAGTGTATATGAGCATCCCTTGCATAAGAATCATATATGCACCTAGGGCATAACTTACAACGCTTTACCCCGGGCCCAGGGGGGTTGTGTCAACACCGGAGTTTTTCTTTATATAATCTTTAAACTATTTTAAATAATAGCTATCTCAAAGTTTTATCGGATGGGTTTGAGGAGAAAAGGGCGTGGAGGGGGCTATTTGCCCCTTGGTCTCTTTTCACTCTTAAAAAGTGAACATAAACTTTCAATTTTCAATCAAATGAGCTCTCTCTGAAGTGTATACGAGAGTCTCTTCCATAAGAACCATATATATCTCCAGGGCATAACTTACAACGCCTGCCTTGAACCTTGGAGGGTGTGTCGACTTTGGACTTTTTGTTATATGGCCTTTGAACAATTTGTAGCAAAATTGCTATCTCAAAGTTCTTATCGGATGGGTTTGAATTATATGGGTCGAGGAGGGAAGGGGGATAGTTGCCCTCCGATCTCTTTTGACTCCTAAAAAGTGAGCTAGAACTTTTAATTTCCAACCAAATGAACTCTCTCCGAAGTTTATAGGAGTATCCCTTTCATAAGAGCCATATATGCCACTAGAGCATAACTTAAAATGCCTGCCTCCGGGCCCTAAGGGGTGAAGTTATGGTTCGATCGTACCAAGCCAGGGTATATTTCGCCAGAAAGATCTTGGAAATACTTTCTCGTCGTGAGTTGCAACCCACGTTACGTATTTGTCGGAAGTACTCCTCCTCCTGACAGGAAGAGATATGTCGCGTCTTAGAAAAAATTACTCAAGTTTTGTAAATATTTCCTATATCTTCCTTCTAGGCACAGTAATTCCAAAATAATTAAGAACTTCCATATCCGGATTCTTTCCATCAGTTAGATATTATTGAACTCCGTGCTAAGCGTAAATCAGCATCAGCCAAGTCGCGCCTCGTGCCTCTTTTTATGGCACTTGGTATTAACCAAGTGACATATAGCAATCGCCAATTCTGTCGGTCTGTCTGTCTGTCCCGGTTTTGCTACTTTAGGCACTTCCAGGTAAGCTAGGACGATGAAATGTGCCAAGTGTATCAGGGACCAGACCAGATCAAATTAGAAATAGTCATTTTCCCGATTTGACCATCTGGAGGGAGGGAGTGGGGGGCCGGTTAATTCGAAAAAAATAGAAAAATGAAGTATTTTAAACTTATGAGCGGGTGATGGGATCTTAATGAAATTTGATGTTTGGAATGATATTGTGTCTCAGAGCTCTTATTTTAAATCCCGACCGGATCTGATGACACTGGGGGGAGTTGGAGGGGGAAAACCTGAAACTTGGAAAACACTTAGAGTGGAAGGACACTGTGGGGTAGTTGTGGGGGGGGGGGGTAATTCTGAAAAATTAGAAAAAATGAGGTATTTTTAACTTACGAATGGATGATCAGATCTCAATGAAATTTGATGTTTAGAAGGATATCGTGTCTTAGAGCTCTTATTTTAAATCCCGACCGGAGCTGGTGACATTTGGGGGGGGGGGAATTGGGAGGGAGAAACCCAAAACTTGGAACACACTTAGAGTGGAGGGATTGGGATGAAACTTGGTGGGAAAAATAAGCACAAATCCTAGATACATGATTGACATAACCGGAACGGATCCGCTCTCTTTGGGGTAGTTAAGGGAGGGGTTAATTCTGAAAAATTAGAAAAAATGAGGTATTTTTAACTTACGAACGGGTGATCGGATCTCAATGAAATTTGATATTTAGAAGGATATTGTGTTTCAAAGCTCTTATTTTAAATCCTGACCGAATCTGGTGACATCGGGGGAAGTTTTGGGTGGGGAAACCTAAAATCATGGAAAACGCTTTGATTGGAGGGATCGGGATGAAACATGGTGGGAAAATTAAGCAGAGGTCTTACATACGTGATTTACATAATTGGAAAGGATCCGCTCTATTGTGGGGGGGGGTTAATTCTGAAAAATAATAAAAAATGACGTATTTTTAACTTACGAAGGAGTGATTGGATCTCCATGAAAATTCATATTTAGACAACTCAAATCTCTTATTTTGACTCTCAACCGGACCAAGCGTAATTGGGGGGGGGGGGCAGTTAGGGGGACCGGAAATCTTAGAAAATACTTAAAGTGGTGAGATCAGGATGAAACAGGATGGGAAGAATAGAAACCTGTCTAAGATACGTGACTGACATAATCGGACCAGATCTGCTCTCTTTGGTGGAGTTGGGGGGGGGGGGTAATTTTGAAAATTGAGGTATTTGTAACTTACGAAATTGTGACCAGATCTTAATAAAATTTGATATTTAGAAGGATCTAGTGCTTTAAAGCTCTGATTTTAAATTCCGACCAGATCCTTTGACATTGGGGGGAGTTCGAGGGGGAAACCGGAATTCTCGGAAAACGTGAAAATTGGGGTATTTTTGTCTTACGAATAGGTGATGGGATCTTAATGAAATTTGATATTTAGAAGGAATTCATGTCTCAGAGCTCTTATTTCAAATCCCGACCAGACCTTTTGACATTTGGGGGAGTTGGAGGGGGAAATCTTGGAAAATACTTGGAGTTGAGGAATCGGGATGAAGCTTGGTGGATAGAATAAGAAAATGTCCTTGATACGTGATTGACGTAACCGTACTGGATTCGCTCTCTTTGGGGGAGTTGGGTGGAGGGGTTCAGTGATTTTGCAAGTTTGGCGCTGCTGGACGTGCTAGGACGATGAAAATTGGTAGGTGTGTCAGGGAGCTGCACAAATTGACTAGATAAAGTCGTTTTCTCAGATTCGACCATCTGGGGGGCTAAAGGGAGAGGAAAAAATTAGGTATTTATAACTTACGAGCGGGTGATCGGATCATAACGAATTTTGATATTTAGAAGGACATCGTGACTCAGAGCTCTTATTTTAAATCCTGACCGGCATTAAGTCTCTGATTTTCCTTTTAAATCAATATATTGATTCTTTGAATTTTGTTAGAGCTCATATCATATGAGCTCTTGGCTCTTAGCTCTTCTTGCCTCGTAACAAGTGCCATATGAGCTCTTAGCTCTTACCTTTATACAAAAATATAAGTCTTGAATTTCACTCCCAAAATATATATTCCTTAAATTTCAAAAATACCCCAAGCCCCTATTTCTAAAATAAAGCAAATTTTCTCAGACTCTTAAATTTTAATGTATAACACTAAATTTGATAAATTTTATATATTTTGAATAAGCACCATTGGCTGAGTCTCTTGGCGTATCTGTTAATATTTAAATTTTGCTTTTAAGAGTTTCGGTTACTATTGAGCCGAGTCGCTCCTTACTCTGATATCGTTAGCACAAACTGTTTGATTTACCCAGGAGAATACCCATAACATCTCCACGCATAAAATTGATTTGGCAAAGAGAAAGCAGGACATAAGACGAATTTCATAAAGGGATTCTGGTAAATTCTCCCACTGTAGAATTTCCCCTGGAAAATCCACTCCCTACAAAGTCCACTCCCCATTGAAAACTGTCCCCGTTGAAAATCCCACCAGTAGAAAATTTGTCCCCTACCTCACCAGAAAAATGTATGCACACTTCCTAATAACAAATATTATATGTAAACAATGGGCAAATTTTGTAACTTAAAGAACTTTCTCCAAGGGATGCGGGGAGGGGTCATGATGTCTTTAAAGGCATAGTTGTTCGGCCTTTCAGCTATGCTGAACAAAATGGGCATGTCAAAATTTTGATCAGACAATTTTGAGAGCAGAGGGGTGGGGGAGGAGACGTAGTTGCCCTCCAATTTTCTGGTTACTTAAAAAGGGCACTAGAGCTTTTAATTATATTTAAAAACATTTTTATTGGTAATAAATATACGTAATCTGCTAATTAACTTGCGTAAGGAACTTCTATATTTGTATAATTTTATTAAGTACATGAGGGGGTTCGCCCCCCTAATCAATACCTCGCTCCCTACGCTAAAGTTCGAATTTTGTTCCAAGTCTTTAAGGATGACCCCTGAATCACAAAGGGTTTAGTTAGAATGAATAGCTCTTCTGAAAGTTCAAAAAAAATCTTTAGTGTAAAGAGCAAAGCATTGACGAGGGAGTGAACACCCTCACATACGTAATAATTTCAGTTCGTTTTAAGTTTTATTGTTGCTCCTTATTTTCAGTTGAAAAAAACTTGTTTTTTATTTAATTTCTGATCCTTTTTTAAATAATGCTGGGGAATCTGGTCCCCCCCTTCATAGAAAATTGCATTCCCCATAAAAATATTACTCCATGGAAAGATCCTTAGTAATTAATAGTAGTGGCCTTAACTTTAGTGGTAGGAGTAGCAGTAGAACTAGTAAAAATAGTGGCAGCAGCATTAGTACAAGTAGAAACAGCAGCATTAGGATGTAAATTCTTTTTAGTTAGTTCAACATACCCCCCAAAACATGCCCTGTTAGTTTCAACTTCACTACCAAACTGTTCCTAAAATATTGCTATTATACCCTTTCGAAAAGCTGCATACAGAGGGCATGTTGTGATAAAATTCGCCTAAAAAAAAAACAAAAAAAAATCCTTGAAAATTTCACCTTCATACCCTTAGTCATGGTTGTAATAGCAGTGACATTAGTAGTACTGGTATTACAAGCAGCACTACCAATTATAATAGCTGTAGTCCTAGTAGCAGCAGTAGTATTAATGTACTGCCTTTTGGTCAGTTTAACATACCTCTCATCAAGTCCTGGAAGTTTCAAATTAATGCAGTTAGCCATTGCTATGGCATTTCCTTTTGATAACCTGTTTGTTCATATACTTTGTGAGATTTTCATCTCAATGCTCTGAGCCTAACAGGTAGTTGAATTAGCATTAGCAGTAGTAGTAGTAAATGCAGCAGTGATAGCAGTATGAGTAGTATCGTAAACTTAATGCCTTTTGGTCAGATGATCTTCCCCTTTAAGCATTCTCTGAAAGTTCAAAGTTAATGCCCAAATCAATACTTGAGATACGCTTTCTTTTGACAAATGTTCATGCAAATAGTGTCTTTTGATTTAGTTTTCACTTCTCGATATTGTAAATGGAGTAGTGTGGTAGTAGTAGGTAGGAGTAGTAGTGGTATCATGCAAATATGGAAAGTGCTACTTTACTGCCTGAAGATGAGAGCTCAAGATGGTCAACCACTGATTGACCACTCAAGATGGTCAAACGGTAATTTTGAAACACAAATTTTAAAATCCATGTCAAATATCAAAAAGTTCTTGGTAGGGAACAGTAAGTCTTACCCATCAAATGCTACAAGCCTGAGCTTTTGTTCATCATAGTTAAAGGCCGAGTAACAATGCCTTATGAGATATCACGACCCCCCACAACCCCTGAGGAAAGGTCTTTAAGCTATTTGCCAACTGTTTATGTATATTTGTTATTTAGAATTATGCATTCATTGGGGGAAGGGAGGTGAATTTTTTGCTAGGGGGATTTTCTATTAGGAGAATTTTCCATGGGAAGGGAACTTTCCAGGGGGTTAAGGAAGGTTGAATGGGAATAAGAAGTCTTTAAAACGCTCTACAACTTTAGAATAAACAGTGGTGGTAGAGGAGAGGCAACCCCTCTTTAGAAAGTGAAAAACGGTCTGAGGATCCAGAAATTATGAATACAGACTAGTAAAAAAAATAGCAAATGTTTTTGTATTAAGGTGATGCGTCAAAAAACAAATTCAATGGAAAAATGAAACTTCGTGACTTTCTTATGAATCGTAAGTAATTGGAGTATAACAAATCCCCCTCCCATCGCCCGTTTTTGCTACCCTTTAGAGAAGATATTACTGTATAATTTTACTTTAAACTTTTACTATTAGGATTAATTAAAATAATAGTTGCCATTCCTAATTCAGAATCCAATCGCAGTTTTCCCCCCTAGACATTGCTTATCAAAATGTGTTTATAAATTTTCAATTATTCTGAACTTTGGTTACGACGGTGTTACTATCGCTGCAGCCATAATATATATTATCCGATAATTGTGGTAGTAAAATAGTTGACAAATTTTTAAGCGGTCATCTAAGGACACCAAATTTTGTTAGAAATTATAAATATCAATGTAGGGGGGTGACTATTTCCCTATGTTTCTTTCCTTTTTAATAAGGTTCTTTTCCTCTTTAAGATCAGAGTGGGGTGTTATTTTTTTTAAATATTTACAAAAAATAGCAAAAAAAATTTTTTTGGCAAGGTCACTGGCACCCCAAAAGCAGACGAATTACACGACAAATCTCGAACCATTCGTAAAAACCTTGAGATTTCGGACGAGAATGCTATGGAGATGTGCATTATGCGTAGATGCGTGGCCAAGAACCTCATATGGTTCTGTTTGGCAGCAAAAGGCTTACATAGTCATTCGTGGTATTCTGTCCATGGCCCCTTCTCGAAAAATAAGTAGAAATATTTCAGTGAAAATCATAATAACCGTTGCTTTGTAAATACAAATTTATTTTGTTATTAAAAACGATTGATACAACAGTTATGGTGGTTTTTAATAGTATCTTACGTATTAATGAATATCGATTAGGTTCTTTTGAAAACTTCATTAAGATTTTGTTAATCAATAAGTCTGGGTTATTTTGGCAAGAAATAGGTCATATTCAAATGAATCATGCTGAAATCCAGGTCATAAATAACACATGAACTTCAAGAGAATGACATTTATATAGACTGAAATTGACAGTCCTATGGCGGTGCAGTGGATTAACCTTGGCTTGGTAATACTTGGTAATTCGGGAATATTCATTTACTTTGAATTTACACCAATGCTTCCATTTCCACTTTATGCACACAAATGCTTTTCATTCACTGATTATCATAGAAAATAAAATCAACATGAAGCTTATTGAAAGAGATATTTATTTATTGAATGAAGTAAGGAGCACATTCTGTCAAGGTCTTCTTTTGGCCTCACCCCCTTTTTTCATTTTCCTTAAAAAATCATATTTACATTATTCATTTTGTTTTAATTTACTTTAACCAGATTTTATCTTTTTCAATTTTTAACTGGCAGTTTAATTATTGACTAACGAATGGCTATTCATTCTGATTTTTTTTTTTTCGTTTTAGTATCCTATGCCACTTTCTCAATTTCTAGATTTTTTTTATAATTTCTTACTCCGAAATTTGAATTCAGCTCTTCAGGGCTTGTGATAGCAATTTTTAAATAAGCATCGTATCAAATTCACGAGCAATGTAACATGTGCGTGTTCAATTATCCAATGCTGAGCTTCAAAAAGGTATGCATCCAGGAGGACCTCTTGTTGCTGTACCTCCTCCACGAATATCTTGTGATTTGTTCACACTCTTTGAACAACATGGCTCGTATCTGCTGTTTCAAGGAATCTTACTTCAAAATATTCAATGTTAGGTAGTTTATTGCACCGCCCTGTTCAAAACTTCTTTGAGGTCTCCCGCAAAATATCGTACTTTTCTTAGATTCAACATAAATTCTTGATAATCCAAAAAACTTAACCCACAACACCACCAAAGAAATCGGTATGCTTGCCTGAGTCATCAAACAATATATCTGAATAAATCAAGAGGGAAGACTACCTTCCCAAACCTGTTAATATTCCAATCTGGAAACGAAAAACAAAAGAAAAGACTTACTTCTTTATTTTTGATTCGATATCTAAATTGCCTTTTTTATTATAAAAAAAATTGAAAATAAAACGTTCAGTCTAGTCCAGGGTAGGGTATCTAAGCACGAAGGAATAAATATGGTCAAGGAAGTGAGCTTATGAATCCCTTGGGAAAGTACTAAATAAATTTCGAGTCTTAAACAATTTTCTACTACTAATACATAAGAAATGTGTCAATATACAACGAAGAAAAATTAAATTTAAGAAGTAATGTTGTTCAGCAGCTTTCACAAGTCATCCTTTATCCTACATTAATAAAAAAAAACTCCGAAAAAGAAGTTTGTTCAAGCAAAGACCAGCTTAAAATTAAGATCAGTATGAATATAAACCCACAATAATAAAACAAAAGAAAACGACTAGAAAGCGCAAGAGCGGTACCTAAGTAAAGACCGATTTGGGCACAACGTATTATTTATTTATTATTGTTATTGGTTTTAGATCAGGGTACTTCATAAAGAAGGAGTTGTCGCAGAGGCTTCGCACGGGAGCCACTTGATTGGAAATTGCAAAGTCTAGTGCCCTTTTTAATAGTCAGTAGTGATTGGAGGGCAATCACCCCCTCCCTCATAACCGTCATTTCCCCATTCCAATCAAAATCCTTATATAGCCATTCTGTTCAGCGTAGTTGAAAGGTCCAGTAATATGTCTTAGAAGATGACAATACCCCGATATCTCTCACGGCAAGGGTTGTAAGTTACGCTCGAGGGGCATATAAGGTTTTTATGGATTTATCAAAAGAAAACTTTCCAAAAAAGAAGCTTTCTAAAGAAAAGAAAACTATATGTGTCTTGAACAGATTGTTTGATATATAATGCTATTAATTGTTGAAAAATCATCAGTTTAAGATTTTCTTTCACTATTATTTTATTTTAATTTTCAATGCTGCCATAACTGGAAAAGAAAATATTTGTAATATAACTCGTTTTCAGTGAAGCATCAACGACGTAGTAGGCTTTAGAATTTTATAATTAGGGATGGTGGCAGTATCCAAACTCTTGTGGCTAACACTCAAAATGCCCACAATCACAATGCCGACGAAAAATGCCATCAACTCAAAATCCCAGCACCTCCTGGCACCAGCACCCGATGTACACGGGTTTGGGGAGTGAGCAACCCATCATCTCTTCCCCAATTAAGGACTGAAACCTAAAATTTATCCAATCGTGGGCATTTTGAGCCATGGGCATTTTTCGTGGGCAAAAAGATCGTGGTGATTTTGGGAACCACCCACTCTTGTTTGTAGTGAAGCTATATTTGTCTTGAATAGTCTTGGAAAGAACTAATAAAATCAAACTAAATATTTGATATATGATGATATTAATTGCTGAGAGCTCACCAGTTCAAAATTTAATTTTATTGTAATTTTTTGTTTATTTTCAATCTTGTAATAAGTACAAAATAAAATCTTTGTAATATAATTCGTTTTCAGTAAAGCACCAATGACGCAGTAGGCTTTAGGTTTTTACAGTGAAAGAAGGATGCAAAATCCAAGCTCTTCTTTGTAGAGATTATTGTTCGTTTCAAGCTGGATTTACATATTCAGTTTAAGCTTCATTCGTTTTAAGATTTATTCACTCATTTACATTGGTGACTATTGTCTGTTTGTTTGCTATGATTGTTTATTTAATTTTTGTTCGTTTTGGGCTTCATTTATGCCTCAATAGCAAAATATTTCTTTTCGTTTTAAGCTTGATAATACATGTTGTATTCAACTTAAGCTTCACTAGTTTTGAGATTTATTTATTAATTTATATTAGTACCTGTTGTATGTTTTTTGCCATGATTGTTTATTTAATTTCTGTTCGTTTTGTGCTCCACATATTCTTTAATAGTAATTACCGGTTGTTTGAGTTTGAGTTATTGATTAGTACATGTTGTATGTTTTTTTGCTATGATTGTTTATTTAATTTCTGTTCTTTTGGGTTTCATTTATTCTTTAATTGTAATTTCTGGTTATTTTGAGTGTGAATTATTGTAGGTTCCTATTTCTTCTGATTTCAAGTTTAATATGGCCTTTGCTTTTCTTTCGAAAACTTCTTTTTTGGAAAGTTTTTTTGAATTAATATCTGTTCGTTTTTGATCGCCAAAGTTTCAAGTTTTTCAAAATTCCCTATTTCAAACATTCCTTTTTTATTTCAAAACAAATTAACAGTTTTAGTAAGAACTAATAAATTAAACCAAATATTGGATATGTAATAATATTAATTGCTGAATACTCATCAGCTCAAGATTTTGTTTCACCCAGGCCGGATTTAAAGCTTTGACGCCTCTAGGTCTAAGCGTTTTGCCGCTTCGTTTTGCAAGATTTTCGGGACAATCCCCAAACCTTCGGGAATACTGATAACCGCAGGGTCTAGTGGGCCTATTAGTAAATCCTTGTATGGTTTCCCTGTATTTTTTTTCTGTGTTTTAATTAAAAAAAAAGAAAATATTTTTTATATAATTCCTTTTGGTGAAGCGTCATACTTTTACCGTTAGAAAAACAGGCAGTAACCATACTCTTGTTTGTAAAAGTCTCTATTCAGTAGAAGTGCATAATCCCTACTCCCTGAAAGCAACCACGGTCTAACAACCAATCCTCAATTGTGTTTTAATTCTGTTCTCCCAATTATTATAACAAAAAAAAAAAAACATGTAAATTTGCAGAACTATCTAAAGTAAGAAAATGATAATTATAAGTAAAAGAATTGGTTATTTTTTAGGATTGGTAAGATAATGATACTTTCACCGTTAGGGAAACGGGTAGTAGCCATGCTCCAACCAATCCTTAATCCAATTCTCACTTGTCTTTTAATTCTGTTCTCCCAATTATTACAATAAAAAAGGTAAAGTAATTTTGCTAGTCTTTTTAGCCACTTAAGTAAGAGAATGATAATTCTAAGTAAGAAAATTGGTTATTTAAGTAAAAGAATAATACTTTATCGTTTGAGAAATTCTTGTTTGCCAATTCTTTCGGAAAGAACCGGGGAAAAAAACTTTCGAATTTTTTTAAATTAATTTCTTTCCGTTTTTTGATTGCAAAAAGTTTCAAGTTCTAAAAAACTCCTTATTCCAAAAATAAGTTTTTTTTTAACATCAAATTTTCATCAAAGTATCAAAACTAGTGTCAAAGCAACAATATCAAAGTACCAAAGCATCAAAGTAAAGAAAGAATCAAAGTTAGCAAGGTATCAAAGTAAACAAAGTAACAATAAGGAACTTGCACAACTTACAGCCCTTGCACCATAAATTGAAGTTACCACGTAAATTACTAAATTCAAGCATCAAAATATCAAAGTAACAATAATTAAGTTTCGTAACTCAGAGCTATTTCCCCGGACTGGAGTGAGGGTTAAGCACAGAAGCATAGTTATTTGACATTTGAACTATTTTGAAAAAATGGCTATCTCCAAATTTTCACCGGATGCCCTTTGGGAAAGTGGGATGTGGGATAGTTGACCAGTGATCACTTTTGACTCTTAAAAACGAGCTAGAGGTTTCCTCTTTGGAGGCGGCTCATTTTAAAATGAGCCGCCTCCAAATTTAATACGACCACCACTTCCACAGAACCTTATATTCGAATAATGGGCAACTTACGTAAGTTACAATCCCGGCCCCGGGGGGCTAGGAAAGATTTCTCAACCCCTAAGTTATAGCAATTTGAACGTTGGACAATTTTGAACAAAATAGCTGTTTCAAAATTTTGATAAGGTGCATTTGGATAAAAAAGACACAGGGAAAGGGGGGCTTGTTATTTTTCGAGCACTTTCGATTCTTAAGAACTTACAACTTACATAAGCTGCAATTCTTGCCTGGGTGCTATGGAGGATTTCTCAACCCTTAATTAATAGTAATTTGAATTGTGGGCTACTTTGAATAAAATGATTATCGCAAAATTTTTATCGGATGTATTTGAGAAAAAGGCGTGAGGCGGTAGATATCCTCCAATCACTTTTGATGACTCTTAAAATGGCAACTAGAACTTTAAATTTCCAACCAAATGAGCCATCTCTAAGTCTATACGATCAGCCCTTATGCCAACTTCGAAGTTTATACGACCACCCGTTACATAAAAACCCTATACGCCTCCAGACATAGCTTAAAACACTTGTCCCTGGGATCAAGGGGGTTGACCCCGGTGTTCTGTTATCTGATGTTTGAGCTATTTAAAAAAAGTGGCTATCTCAAAATTTGTATCAGACGGATTTGGGGAGAAAGGGCTAGGGGAGGGGCTAATTGCCCTTGGATCTTTTTTTACTCTTAAAAGGTGAGCTAGAACTTTCAATTTATAAAAAAAATGATCCCTCTCCGAAGTATGTACAAGCATCCCTTCCATAAGATCCACATATACCCCCAGAGCATAGCTTACAGCTCCGAAATCTATATGAACATCCCTTTCATAAGAACCATATATAATTCAATGACATAACTACCAACGCCTGCGCCTTGGCCCCGGGGGGCTGTGTGGATATTTTTTTTTTTTTTTTTTTTTTTTTTTTTTTTTTTTTTTTTTTTTTTTTTTTTTTTTTTTTTTTTTATCTGACCTTCGAATTATTTAAAAAATAATTCAACTAACCAATAAGGGTTAGTTGCCCTACAATCTCTTTTGATCCTTAAAAAGTGAACTAGAAAGTTCAATTTCCAACCAAATGAACCCTCTCCGAAGTTTATACGAGCATCCCTTCCTTAAGAACGATGTAAGCCCCCAGAGCACAACTTACAACACCTGCCCCCGGGTCCTAGGGGGTGGTGATGACACAGGAGTTTTTCGTATATGATCTTTGAGCTATTTTTAACAAAATGGCTATCTCTAAATTTTAAAGGGATGGGTTTGGGGAAAAAGGCGTGGGAGGGGGGCTAGTTATCCTTGGACCTCTTTTGACTCTCAAAAAGTGAACTAGAAGTTTCAATTTCCAATAGAATTTGCCCGCTCTGAAGTGTATACGAGCATCCCTTGCATAAGAATCATATATGCACCTAGGGCATAACTTACAACGCTTTACCCCGGGCCCAGGGAGGTTGTGTCAACCCCGGAGTTTTTCTTTATATAATCTTTAAACTATTTTAAACAATAGCTATCTCAAAGTTTTATCGGATGGGTTTGAGGAGAAAAGGGCGTGGAGGGGGCCAATGGTCTATTTTTACTCTTAAAAAGTGAACATAAACTTTCAATTTTCAATCAAATGAGCTCTCTCTGAAGTTTATACGAGCATCTCTTCCATAAGAACCATATATATCTCCAGGGCATAACTTACAACGCCTGCCTTGAACCTTGGACTTTGGTGTCGACTTTGGACTTTTTGTTATATGGCCTTTGAACAATTTGTAGCAAAATTGCTATCTCAAAGTTCTTATCGGATGGGTTTGAATAATATAGGTCGTGAAGGGAAGGGGGATAGTTGCCCTCCGATCTCTTTTGACTCCTAAAAAGTGAACTAGAACTTTTAATTTCCAACCAAATGAACTCTCTCCGAAGTTTATACGAGCATCCCTTTCATAAGAGCCATATATGCCACCAGAGTATAACTTAAAATGCCTGCCTCCGGGCCCTAGGGGGTGAAGTTATGGTTCGATCGTACCAAGCCAGGGTATATTTCGCCAGAAAGATCTTGGAAATACTTTCTCGTCTTGAGTTGCAACCCACGTTACGTGTTTGTCGGGGGTGCTCCTCCTCCTGACAGGAAGAGATATGTCGCGTCTTAGAAAAAATTACTCAAGTTTTGTAAATATTTCCTATATCTTCCTTCTAGGCACAGTAATTCAAAAATAATTAAGAACTTCCATATTCGGATTCTTTCCATCAGTTAGATATTATTGAACTCCGTGCTAAGTGTAAATCAGCATCAGCAAAGTCGTGCCTCGTGCTCTTTTTATGGCACTTGGTATTAACCAAGTGACATATAGCAATTGCAAATTCTGTCGGTCTGTCTGTCGGTCCCGGTTTTGCTACTTTAGGCACTTCCAGGTAAGCTAGGACGATGAAATTTAGCAAGTGTATCAGGGACAAGACCAGATCAAATTAGAAATAGTCTTTTTCCTGATTTGACCATCTGGGGGGGGGAGTGGGGGGCCGGTTAATTCGGAAAAAATAGAAAAAATGAAGTATTTTTAACTTATGAGCGGGTGATGGGATCTTAATGAAATTTGATGTTTGGAATGATATTGTATCTCAGAGCTCTTATTTTAAATCCCGACCGGATCTGATAACATTGGGGGAAATTGAAGGGGGGAACCTAAAATCTTGGAAAAAACTTAGAGTGGAGGGATCGGGATGAAACTTGATGGGAAAAATAAGCACAATTCCCAAATACATGATTGACATAATCGGAACAGATCCACTCTCTTTGGGGTAGTTGGGGGGGGGGGGGGGGTAATTCTGAAAAATTAGAAAAAATTAGGTATTTTTAACTTACGAACAGGAGATCGTATCTCAATGAAATTTGATGTTTAGAAGGATATCGTGCCTTAGAGCTCTTATTTTAAATCCCGACCGGATCTGTTGACATTGGGGGGGGAATTGGGAGGGGGAAACCTAAAACTTGGAAAACACTTAGAGTGGAGGGATCGGGATGAAACTTGGTTGGAAAATTAAGCAGAAGTCTTACATACGTGATTTACATAATTGGAACGGATCCGCTCTATTGGGGGGGGGGGGGTAATTCTAAAAAATAAGAAAAAATGATGTATATTTAACTTACGAAGGAGTGATCAGATCTTCATGAAATTTCATATTTAGAAGGACCTCGTAACTCAAATCTCTTATTTTAAATCTCAACCGAACCAAGCGTAATGGGGGGGGGGCAGTTGGGGGGGGGGACCGGAAATCTTAGAAAATACTTAAAAGTGGTGAGATTAGGATGAAACTGGATGGGAAGAATAGAAACCTGTCTAAGATACGTGACTGACATAACTGGACCGGATCTGCTCTCTTTGGTGGAATTGGGGGGGGGGGGTAATTTTGAAAATTGAGGTATTTGTAAATTACGAAAGGGTGACCAGATCTTCATGAAATTTGATATTAAGAAGGATCTTGTGCTTTGAAGTTCTAATTTTAAATTCCGACCAGATCCTGTGAAACCGGAATTCTTGGAAAACGGGAAACCGGAATTCTTGGAAAACGTTAAAATTGGGGTATTTTTATCTTACGAATAGATCATCGGATCTTAATGAAATTTGATTTTTAGAAGGAATTCATGTCTCAGAGCTCTTATTTCAAATCCCGACCAGATCTTTTGACATTGGGGGGGGGGGGAGTTGGAGGGGGAATTCTTGGAAAAACACTTGGAATGGAGGAATCGGGATGAAGCTTGGTGGATAGAATAAACAAATGTCCTTGATCCGTGATTGACAGAATCGTACTGGATTCGCTCTCCTTGGGAAGTTGGGGGGAGGGGTTCAGTGATTTGGCGAGTTTGGTGCTTCTGGACGTGCTAGGACGAAGTAGGCGTGTCAGGGAGCTGCACAATTTGACTTGATAAAGTCGTTTTCTCAGATTCGACCATCTGGGGGGCTAAAGGGAGAGGAAAAATTAGAAAAAAATAGGTATTTATAACTTACGAGTGGGTGATCGGTTCTTAATGAATTTTGATATTTAGAAGGACATCGTGACTCAGAGCTCTTATTTTAAATCCTGACCGACATTAAGCCTCTTATTTTCCTTTTTAAATCAATCTATTGATTCATAGAATTTTGTTAGAGCTCATATCATATGATCTCTTGGCTCTTAGCTCTTCTCGCTTCGTCATATGAGCTTTTAGCTCTTGTTTCGTGAGTAGCGTTTCTATTGTTTAATTCTCTTTCTTATTTCTTGTGTACTCCACTTCTTACTTTGTTTTTTTTAGTGGATTTGTAAATAATAATAATAATAATAAAAACACGTTAAGTGTTTACCGGTTATTAAAAGGGCATAACTAAAGAATGACTAAGTATATTAATTTGGAACTTTCAGGAAATTATAAGGGGATCATCCATTATTCAAAAAGGACATATTTTTTATGTAACTATACTACCACCACAACTACTACTACAACCACAGAGCTCCATTCAAAATACTGAGGGAAAATTTGAACTAAATCACACAGTGGCTTTTGATTTAGTCTTGAATATTTATTTAGTTTTAAAGCATAATGGGCGAATTGTACATAATGGACGAATTGTTGATATCCCCAAGATCTCTAGAGAAATAGTTGCTGGACCATTCTTCTATGTTGGACAAAATGGTAGTCTCAAAATTTTGATTGAAGGTGTTTGTAAAAGTGTTAGGCTTGGGAGAAGCGCTGATTGCCTTTCAGACACTGTCGAGTATTAAAAAGGGCACCAGAAGTTTTCATTTCAATCAAATTAGCTCCGTTAAAAGTTTCAATGATATTGCTAGTTATTATAGAACGGCGCTTTTTGTAGTATTGCTAATATGCCCTTTTTAAAACCTGCATACATATAGTTTTGGTTTATTTGCAACTCCCCCTAAGCATTCTCTAAGAGTTTCACCTTAGTACCCTTAGCGTCATTAGTTACAGTAACTGCAGTGATAGTATTAATAGTATAAACATAGTGCCTTCAGGCAAGTTCAGAACCCGCAACAACTTACCCTCAAAGGTCTAACCTAATAGCATAGGTCGATGTTGAGATTTTCTTTCACCTTTTTGAAAATCTACATACCCATAGTCCATTTTGATTAGTTCAGCATCTGCCTAAAGATTCCTTGAAAGTTTCACCTTATTATCTGGGCGTAGGTGGGGGGGGGGTGCTTTTCCTTCAAATCAAATTTTAATTATAAAAAGTGTACTATAACTTTCAATTTCTAATTAAATGAGCCTCCGCTAATGTTTATACGACCACCCTTTCCAAAAAACCTTACAAGTCCCCTGGGCGTAACTTAAAACCCTTGCCACCAGATTCTGATGGGTTGCTTCAACTCCAAAGGTCTTGTTGGATGATCTTTAGAGTATTTTGAACAAAATAGTTATCTCAAAATTTCTATCGGATGTATTTGGGGAAAAGAGGACATGGGGGGCATCTTATTGCCCTTTGATCACTTTTGACTCTTATAAAGACCACTAAAACTTCTTATTTCCAATCCAATGAGTCTCTTCTGAAATTTACAGCACCCCCCTTCCATAAAAACCTTATATTTAATAATGGGCAACAGTTATATTTCATAGTCTTTGCCTTGAAGGATGAGGGGGGAGGGGGCTATCCTCAAAGACATAATTACTGGACCTTTAACAACACTGAACTAATTGACTATTACAAAATTTTAATTCGATGTGCTTGGGGAAATGATGGGTGGAGGTGGCTGGGTGTCCTCCTATAACTTTCGAATATTGAAAAATATACTAGAACTTTCAATTTTCAATCGAATGACCCCCTTCCAAAACTTTTATGACAACTCCTTCTATAGGAAGTGCCCTGGTCTGAAAAAATAATACATTGTGTCCATATCGCTCTTTACTTAGGCAGTGATATTGTGCAGCCTTTAAAAAACCTTATATGTAACTTATATGTAACCCACTTGCATAACTTACATACCTTGTACCAGGGGCTGCGCAAGGAGGAAGGGGGGATCGTCAAACTCGGAGTCATCGTTATTTAATCTTTGGACTAAGTTGAATAAAATGACTATTTCAAAATTTTGATCAGATGTATTTGGCTGAAAGAAGGGTGTGGGAGGGGATGATTGCCCTTTGATCACTTTTGTATCTAAAAAAGGACACTGAAACTTGCAATTTCCAATTGATTGATCCCCCCAAAGTTCATACGACGATTTTTCCTATAAAATCCTTATATTTTAAAAATGGACAACTTGTATAGCTTACAGCCCTTGCCCCTGGGGCTGAAAGGGGGGTCGTCGAACACGTAGGCATGGTTTTGCATGACCTTTGGACGGTTTTGAACAAAATGGCTCTCTTAAAATTCTAAAATCGGATGCTTCAATTTCTTTTGACTCTTAAAAGCAGGACTTGAGTTTTTAATTTGCATTCGAATGAGTCTCCTCCGAAGTTTATACGACTATCCCTTCCATATAAAGTGCCTTTGGGAAAAATATTACAAAAATTAAAAGTAATAATACGTTGAACCCTTATTGCTCTTTACTACAGGGAAGGCTATAGGATTGCTATAGATACCCATTGCTTCTAAACTTTTATACTTCCTTTCCTTTTACTTTTGTTATTGCCCAAGCTGACCTTTGACGGTGCGTCCACTTGGGGCAAGGGATGGTAATGCCATTAATTTCTATAATTGTTAATCATTGGTTCTAAAAAGTATTCAAAATATTTTTTGGTGATCTTCGCAGTTTTCTGAGAAGGAGAAGAAGTGGAAGCACTACTTTTTACGTCCATAAAATCCTTCTATTATCAACCATAAGGAAAGTCATGACACGTCGTTACCGAATTCGTGCTATTATTGGCTCTTGGCTTTGTAGTGGACTGGAGTTCTTTAGGAATGATGGAATTTCCTTGAAATAGTGACTGAGATTTTGCCGTGTCCTGCTATGTCCCAGAGAGACTAAGGTCTGCTGGGTAATAGGGGACCCCCAAATTCAAACTTAGCTTCTGCATCTACTGTAAGGCCCAGAATTTGGTTCTGGTGTTGAGATTATGCGAATATATTTCCGCACAAATCCAAACGACAAAACAAGAAATTGGACCCTTACCCTTGCTTAATCTCTAGAAAAGTGTCCATATGCTAAGATGGCCCTGCTGAATCAACCCACGAGCTACATGTTATATTGTTGTTTTTGTAACATCAAGAATTTCTAAACCGTCTGCCTCAATAATTTTGGGCCCCCTATCCTTGTTTCGCCAATGGGAAAGTCTATTAGACTCATGTTTTACGATGGAGACTCATGTACTTTACTTAATTAATAAATTTTACTTAGTAATTACTTAATTAATTACTTAATTAAAATATTCTAGCTTTTGGCTACGACCAGATTTTTTTTCTTATATCAAATTTTCCTTTTCAAAATTTAACCTACTGAAATAAACATTCTAAGACTCTGATATCGTCTTCCATTTCAGGAACTTAAATAGCAAAGGCTTTATTTAATAAGATTTTTAAGGAATTATAAGTTAAAAATTTAAAGTCGAAGCGTCTAAATATCTACTTCAATAATATAAAAAAGAAATCAAAAATATTTAAGATAAGCAACTACTTAAGTTGAAAAAAAAAATCTACTAGATTGCTCTTCAAGAATAGGGGTGCTCCAAAATGTTGCCAAAGAGTCGATTCTGTTTCACGCACCAGCTGACCAGTCGCTGAAGACACTATGGAGAGGAACACAGGTAGCAGGAATGCTCACAAATTTCAAGTTAACCTTGCATAGATATTTACAAGAGCTCATGGTACGAGCTTTCAGGCTCTCATTTTAATGACCTTAAAAGCCATGAAATGTCCGAAAATTGTCGAAATGTATGTTGGATTGACAGCAACCGCTTCGTAGTACACGCTGCTTTTTGTTGAGGCTGTCTTGCGGACTCTGCGGCAGCACTTCTGCCTACAATTTCAGACTCGGCTGGTAACGGGGATAATTACGATATTGTGTAATGGTAAATAAGAGTAGAAATTTCGAGATGGAAGGATGCATTTCGGAAGAAATCAATATTATGACTTTTACAGTAAATTTCAACGCCAGGTCCTACTTGAACTAAGAACCTACTCACTTTATTTGTGAAGGAGGTTAATTTAGTCGAGAAGCGCAACTGTACACCTTACTTGTTCCTTGATATCTTTTAGACTAAGCAACATTAGTGGAGAGCAGCTTCCATTTTCCCCAAAACTTTCAGGAAATATTCTCCCTCATTGACTCCGTCGGCCCCACACAGCCTCTCCACTAATTTTGTCCCCATTGCTTGAATCCTCAACCACTTCACTTGCTCATCCTTTTTATTTTCTTGTCGAAGAGTTTGAATTAGTTTATATTATCATTTGCATACACCTTATTTATTACTGGTTTTATGCATTTTTATTATCTTGTGACGTTTGAGACTAATTCTTAGACCTTGAATTAAGTTTGTTTTGACATATACTTTAGCACAAGGCTATTTTATGTAATCTTTATAAAAGTAAAAACATATTTACATATATTAAATCACTACAACTCACTATACACGTCCAAAAAATTGGAGATGAATGAGTTTCGATACAAATTTGTCTTGAATTTTACGGGATTCAATTTCAGCTTTGATCTGGTTCGGGCATTTACTGCAACATCTCGTGGTAGGCTATGGTGGGGCTGAAGTGAGGCAAGCAACGTTCTCCCGTAAAATATTAATAGATTGTAATGTCTACGAAGTAATGATTCAGGTCTCAGATTTTGTGGTGTTAGAAATAATCTACAAGTCTAACTCCATTTATGACTGCTACTCTAAACGATGCTCTGAATAAACTGCTCTCTTCTGGATAGCTTCAATTTTGTCACATAAGTAGCTGGTTTTATGGACACATGGGCTCCCAACAGATTCAGCGTATTCGAAATTCCTTGTTATATAAGCAAGATAGGCAATTTGGGCACTGTCGCTATAACACCCAAATCGATGCATTGCAGTAAGAATTTAGGTTGATGCGTTAATGGCTTTTATAAGTTTTTCAACATACTTGGTAAACGTACCATCAGACGAAAGCGTAACTCCGATGACTTTCGAAGACGAAAAAACTGGAAATAGCACTGGGGAGAAATCGAGGTCACGCTTTAAGGGGGCAAAATCTGGTGATAATGGATTTGGTGTGCTTGGGAACCAATCTGTGTTTTTTTTTGTTTTGTTTTTTTGCAACAAACAAAAATAGAGTTTTGGAGACTATCACTGAAGTGTTGCTTTATCAATTAGTTAGATTGTAAATAGTTGAGAATGAAGGAGGGATCATTTAAATGGTTCTTCGTTTCATCAGTTTTCATATTCTTGGCTGCAGCCAAGTGGCAACTTGACATTGATACTACACGGACATAATAGCAGGTACTACCATTATCCAGTCATTTAAATGCTGTACCAACTAAGCAAAGTAGGTAAACTTTAGTGTCGCGTCCCTTTAGACGGTTGTACTGGAAAGGGTCATTGTTGTCTTTAGCTTGCTTTAGCAGTTAACATGAAGAATTCCGAAACCTTGGCGAGGGCTGCCGTGATGGATACTGGTCGCAATTCATTACACGCATTTGGAGCTTTGATCTTAGGAATACCTCCAACATAAGTGTGTTTCCAGTACTGAGGAAAACCCATTTCAGTAAAGCCCTATCAAACAGTTCGTGGTAACGAACTGTTGTAAGGAACGACCCGGCTCAATAGTAAACAAAACTCTAAAAAACAGAATTTTGATACCAATAGCTACATCAAAAGAACCGCAATTTAATGTTGATTTTAAATATATAAGTTTCATCAAGTTTAGTCTTACCCATCAAAAGTTACGAACCTGAGAAAATTTGCCTTATTTTAGAAAATAGGGGAAAACAGCCCCTAAAAGTAATAGAATCTTAACAAAAATCACACCATCAGATTCAGCGTATCAGAGAACCCTACTGTAAAAGTTTCAAGCTCATATCTAAAAAAATGAGGAATTCTGTATTTTTTGCCAGAAGACAGATGACGTATGCGTGTCTATTTGTTTTTTTTTTCTTTCCAGGGGTGATCGTATTGACCAAGTGGTCCTAGAATGTTGCTAGAGGGCTTATCCTAACGGAAATGAAAAGTTCTAGTTCTCTTTTTAAGTGACCGAAAAAATTGGATGGCACCTAGGCCCCCTCCTACGCTAAGTATTTCCCCAAAGTCACCAGATCAAAATTCTGAAATAGCCATTTTATTCAACATAGTCGAAAAATCTTATAACTATTTCTTTGGGGACGAATTGGGCCCTTGAGTCCCCGTGGGAGGGGCTACAAGTTACAAACTTTAACCAGTGCTTACAAATAGTAATGGTTATTGGGAAGTGTACAGCCGTTTGTAGGGGGATTTTTTGGGTTGGGGGAGGGTTTCAGAACAGGGAGATATGTTGGGGGAGCCTTCCATGGAGGAATTTGTCACAAGGGAATAAAATTCTCATGAACGGAACGCAGGATTTTCTAACATTATTTAAAAAAAAAAAACAAGGAAAAAATAAATATGAAAGTGTTTTTCAACTGAAAGTAAGGAGCAACATTAAAAATTAAAATGAACAGAAATTATCACGCATATGAGGGGTTCACCTCCTCCTAATACCTTGCTCTTTAAGCTAAAGTATTTTTGGTAACTATTTATTCTACAGCCTTTGTGATTCAGGGGTCATTCTTAAAGGATTGGGACAAAATTTAAGCTTAAGTGTAAAGAGCGAGTAACTGACGAGGGGGTGAACCCCCTCATATACGTAATAAAAATATACGAATACAGAGGTTCGTTACGTAAGCTAATTTGTTAGTTATGTATATCTTTTACTAATAAAAACGTTCGTAAAAAATTAAAAGTTGCAGTTGCCTTTTTAAGTAACCAAAAAATTGAAGAGCAATTAGGCCTCCTCTTCCGCTTCTTTTTTTCTCAAAATCGTTCGATCAAAACTATGAGAAAGCCATTTAGCCAAAAAAAATAAATATGCAAATTTCGTTTTAATTATTCATCTTCAGAGAGCCAAAATCAAAACTTGCATGAATTCAAAAACGTTCAGAAATTAAATAAAAAAAGGTATTTTAACTGAGAGTAAAGAGTGACATTAAAACTTAAAACGATCAGAAATTACTTCTGTACATGAAAGGGGCGGCTCCTTCCTCAACGCCCTGCTCCTCACGCTGAAGTTTTTAACTGTTTTAAAAAGTCAAACTTTAGAGAAAGAGTCAAACTTTAACGTAAAGAGCGGGGCGTTAAGGAGGGAGCCGCCCCTTTCATATACGAAGTAATTTCTGTTCGTTTTAAATTTTAATGTCGCTCCTTACTTTCAGTTGAAAAAACTTGTTTTTTTATTTAATTTAATGATAACGACATGTGCAATGGGCTTTGCGATGAATAAGCAACTCTTGCAGGAGAGCTTTCCAGAAAACGAGGAGCTCGATACTCTCAGTTTGCATAACTTTATTTACTTCATATTTAGAGACAGGAATTTCACCTTCATCAAGGAACTCCGAAATTAACTGTTCCACTCCATTATTTCCCAGGGCTGGGAAGTCGATCAGATCCTGGTAATAAAAATGTACTAACTTTATTCCACGCAACTTGAGTGCCGTCATCAGTTTCAATTCTGATGCAATATCATGTTTTCCTGTTTGATACTTTTCACAGCAATCGATGCCACTTTCGTAGTTCTTTGGAGATAGCTGAGTCCCTGAAGGACCGAATAAACGCCTTCCTTACGGTTCGACTAAGGTACAAAGTATTGTTTTTAAGCGATTTAGCTAGGCACTATCATTTTATGTGAATTATGTGTGCAAGGTGACAACGTTCTTTAACGAGCTATTTATTTAGTAGGATAACCCATGGTTTGTCCAATCTAATTTTTACAGATGTATTTGGGAGAAAAAAACTCTAATGAATTTTACGAATGAATTTTTGTTTTAACTCTGGTTGTAACCTTTCTTAAATTATTTTTCACTTTTTTGAAGTTTTTGCTGTTTTAATATCTCGTATGTTCACTGGAAGATGCCAATTCAACTAATCAAGGATTGCGATAGTCCATTAAAAAGAAATAAATAAAATAGATGAATTATTCGCAACTTATCTAGCGGTCACGTCAAGTTGTAGTTTCTTTCTCCTAGAATGGATTTGAGCCTGGTGCGACTTGTTTGTATTTAAACCTCTATGTCCGAAAAGCTCACTATATTGCTAACTTTCTAAATTTGCGATGAAGCCTTTCAAATATTGTTCTGAACATTGACATCTATCATTCGATATCTCGTCCAGTATATCGATATCAAGAATCTTCAACATTACTTTATTCACTGCCTTAGATATAGCACAATATCCATGTGAATATTCCTGATATTCTTTAATTTTAATTATAGGATTCAAATACCGAAAATTACGTTTTCACATCACGCTTTCATTTGAAATCCGCTTTGTCTGAAGACGAGTTGTTGTTATTTTTGTTTTGCACAGAGGATTCAAAATTACTTCAAAATTTTGACTGATTCAAAAGCTACCCTTTATTGAATTATTCTGTCTGTACCTGGCGCCAATTATTAGCCCTCGTTTATTAGTAGACTTCAGGGAGTGCTCACTCCTAATTGACAGCTCATCATTATTTCAAGCAATACATAGCTTCTTCGTGAATTGCTACACGCTTTACAGTTACATAGCAACGTAGACATGACGATGATAATATGCTACATCTTATTCTTTGATAAGATACTCGATTATGTTTTGTCTAAAAGGAAATAGGTTGGATAATGCATCTTTAAGTAGCTTTTGTTTACCTATGATCAAGCGAACATTAGGACGGCTCTATTTAGGCAAAGAGGCTTATAATTGTATCGCAAAGTATAAAATAGATGTGTAAAATTTTCCGAACTTCCCCACTTTAGTAGGCTAATTTTGAGGAGTGAGGCATACATGCAGGGTGGGGAGCAGTGGCGTAATTTCGTCAGAATCCTGAGGGGGGGCAAAGTTGGAGCCAATTATCCCAAATTATGTGAAAATGTCTGTGAAAACTGAAAATATAGTAACCAAAAAAGGCAAAGAGGTACTAAAGAAAACTCCCCGTTTCTGTGGATGCTTAAATTATGCAGGCTTAATTAGTCATGACAAGATCTTTAGAGAAACCAGATTTCAGCCGGGGTAGAACTGGGGTCTGGGGGGGGAAATTTAGATCTGGGGGGCAAGCTGAGGTGTGTGAGGGACAGTTTTACGATATTTACGAGATTTTGAGATCTACTTTTATTTGTCATATTCTCCTCTTACTTCGAATATGTCTGTTTTCGATTTTTCTGCGTTTAATACTCTTTTCTAGATATTTTTTCATACGTTTCTGTTATAAGACTCCTTTTATAATCAACAAGAGTATGGGCCGGAGAATATTTGTTTTTAATCTGTTTTCAACAAAAAATGAATATGCTATATATACTGTAATGAATATACTATATATACTGTAATGAATATACTATAATGAATATACTTGGACCGCCACATAATAATATTACTAGTTCCTTTTCAAGGAAAATCTTTTCAAACAGTTCGTGGTAACGAACTGTAAGTATGGAACCACCCGGCTCAATAAAACCGAAACTCTAAAAACGGAATTTTGACACCAATAGAGGCATCAAAAGAATTGAATTTTCTTGCTTATTTTAAATATACAAGTTCATCAAGTTTAGTTCTCCTCTTCAAAATTTACGAGCCTGAGAAAATCTACCTTATCTTCGAGAAAAGGAGGAAACACCCCCTAAAAGTCATTGAAGCTTAATGAAAATCACATCATTAGATTCAGAGTATCAGAAAACCCTACTGTTGAAGTTTCAAGCTCCTAGCTTCAAAAATGTGGGATTTTGTATTTTTTGCCAGAAGAAAGATCGCGGATGCGGATTTATTTGTTTTTTTTTTATATTTATTTTTCCCCAGGGGTAATCGTATCAAACCAGTGGTCCTAGAATGTTGCGAGAGGGCTCATTCGAACGGAGGTTAAAATTTTTAGTGCCCTTTTGAAGTGACTAAAAACTTGGAGGGCAACTAGGCCCCCTTCGACGCTCATATTTTCCAAAGTCACCGGATTAAAATTATGAGATAGCCATTTTGTTTAGCAATGTCCAAATATCTAACAGCTATGTCTTTGAGGACGACTCAATCGCCCACAGTCCTCGGGGGAAAGGCAACAAGTTATGAACTTTGCCCATTGTTTACATATAGTATTGGTTATTGGGAAGTATACAGACGTTTCCACGGGGATTATCTCTGGTTGGTGGGTGGTTAGGGGGGATAGGGTTACGTGGGAGGAGTTTTTCAACTTAAGTAAGGACCAACATTTAAACTTCAAACGAACAGATATTATTGCATATATGAGGGGTTTCGCCCCCTCGTCAATACCTCGCTTTTTACGCTAATTTTTTTTTAGTACTTTCAAAAGAGCTATTTATTCTAAGTAAACGACCTTTGTGATTCAGGGATCATTCTCAAAGAGTTGGAACAAAATTCAAACTTTAGCGTAAAGACCGTGGTATTGACGAGGAGGATGAACCCCCTCATATACGTAATAATTACCGTTTGTTTAAGTTCTAATGTTGCTCCTAACTTTCAATTGAAAAAATTAGTATTTTTTTATTGAATTGTGTACCAAGTACACTGACTTTCAAGAAAAAAAAGACAGAAAACCAGCAGGTACGTAAACAAGTATTAATTTGAATCCGGCGGGCCCTCAGAAAAACGCAAAAATGGGCTGATTGTATTGAAAATATGTGCCAATTTAAATGTATTGCTCTTTAAGAATAAAATATGTTCGAAATCCCGCACCCTCTGCCTGTTTTAAGGCCTGAATAAAAGCTATTGATATGGAGCACAGCTATTCATTCTGTTTTGCTTTTCGAGTGGGTATTTGAAAAATAACACTCCATTATATCTATCAATGTTTAGTAATCATTAGCATGGATAGTTTGGTATTGTTATTGACCAGAATGATGCAATTTTTGCGAAAAAAAGAGAAAAACAACCGTGAGACCCATTTACGAAAGTTGTGAAATTTTAGCGTTTCGTAGATAGTAGTTCCTGAAAACAATACCTTAATCTTGAAAACATACCCTAGGCTTAAGCAATGTCTGCTCGATAAAGAAAACTGGCAAATTGCAAGGAAAACATCACATTTTCAATGATAATTACTGGAGAAGCGTTTTGTTTGACCTTTACATTGGGAGGTAGGTCATATTTTTTTCTAATGATGTGACAAATCCTAATTTTTTTTTGGAAATTAGCTTAGAATAAGTGGGAAAAAGAGATACCATGACAAAACTTCTATCAAACATAAGCAAGATTTTTAAATAGGGTGGTGCGCCGCTACGTTTGAAAACTTCTCTAAAAAGGGAGCGCAATGATAAGTGATTTTAGCATACCAAAATCGGGAATATAAGGACGAACATTCTTTGCAATCGATAAAGATAAAAATATTTTTGGAATATTAAGCAAATATACTGATTCCAACTCACCGAAGAATTGAGCCAATAGTAGCAGGAGACCTACGGAATAAAATCCAAAAATAATAAAAGTCCTAAAAAAAATTCTCGCCCTTGGTGACCAGATTTTGTCTTATGATTATTAAGTCAAATGCATATATAAGAATTAAAAAAGCAATGAGTGAACTGTTGCAGCGACAAACGTGTTACTCCATTTCTCGTACTCTTCAAAGCAACGATTTAATCCTCAAACTTGCAAGTGCGGCACATGACCCTAATTCAGCCTCTGACCCAAAGCCATAGATCAGGAAAAATCTTTCAAGATCCATATAAGGTGACTGAAGAATAATATATAATAGAAGATTGAAGTGTTGTACTCTGTTAGAAGCCTATCTAGTCACAAAAAGACTGTACCCACTGAGGAGGGTGGTAGTGGGTGCTTACACTTCTTGATTTCCAAGATATTATTTCCCCAAAGTTTTGAACGGCCCCTACAGCTATTCGATGCTTGTAAGAAAGTGGACAGCCTAATCTTATAATCCGTTCGATCAGAAGGCAGTATTCTTCGATTTGTTGATCATAAAAAGATAATCCCGAAGTTTAAAGAGTGTGGCTGCTTAACAGATTCCCTGTAAGTATTTTTTTTTGTTACAATTCCCAGAAGAAAAGTAACTCCTTACAGTTAAGTCATTATGGCACCCCCCTTTGCCGCATGGGTGTGATTAATTTGGTGGGTTAATCTCTTTTTTATCCGAAAATTTGCACAATTCCATTGATGTTCTGTCACCATTTGTCTTCGATAGATTCACCCACAAAAACGAATTAATAATCATTAATATTTGCGGTTTAGGCAAGTAAAGGATTTTAGATAGTTTTAATAAAAAGTTTCTAAATATTATATTTTGAAGGATTTTATTTCCTAGATACGTCAAAGAGGAAGAAAAAAGGAAAACTATTTTGAATTTTGATTTCCCCCTGTTGTGAATACCAACACAGTGGGGCCACATTGTGTTTTTGTAATGTTGTTTATAATTCTAATCCTGTAAAATCCTCAGAGCTCAAAACAAATCATTAAGAACGTATCGGAAAAGACATAGGCTTTTTTGAACGGCATGAGGCTGTTATGAACAAATAAGAGTTGGAATTGGGCTGTTTCAAAATTAAGAGCTACCTGCTGGCATTATAGAAATTGCTTTGGAAGTTAAATATGAAAGAAAGCTCCATACAATTAGATAAACCAGCAGAACTAGCTTCGGATCAAGCCTCTTCGTATACAAGGTTTTCTTTAATATAGTATACAACTTTAATATTCAAGGTTTGACGAAAAAAGGTTTGACGTCAAACCTTGTATATTAAAGTCGGTTAAAGAGTTTTGAGGGAAAATAAAACGTGCAATGTATCAATATTCAGCAACACAATTCAGAAAGGAAGTTCAGACATGTCCATAGCTGCGATAGAATCAATTTTTCTAAAAAGAAGGTATCTCCTGTCCCTTCCTTTTAACTTGATCCGTCCAGCGAATTTAGTTCTTGCTCCCAAATACCGGTGCTTGTGAGACATATCTACTTAGAGTATACTAAAGAAGAGTTTTATGTTTTGTAGAGAATCAAAAACTATACGAAAGGTGTTTCATTGGGATGATGGATTTATTAATTTGTTTTTAAGCCACGGCTTACTGTTGGAAAATTTGTGTGTAGTACGGATCGATTGAGCTCCAGTCATGCTTGGATCAAGCAAAGCAAATGTATTCATCGATTTGGTCTTGCTAAGACTCTTGGTAGCTATGTTTATAATGCTCGTCAGTCAAGTATTTGACTTAAAAATGGAGCGAGGCAGCTCCTAGAAATGAAAGAGAAACACTAGTCTTAGAGGCTATTTAATGATGAAACCTGTAATAAAGGATTGGCTTATTTACCTGACATATTGGATCGGCTAATCCCAGATCTTGCTTTTCTATGCCTTTTGCTTTAGCTGTTTAGTTCATTTAAAACCATTTTTAAGGAAAAAAAATTATGCATACACATATGCAGAAACAAATACACAGTTGCTTGTTTAAAGGGAGTATATATATATATATATATATATATATATATATATATATATATATATATATATATATATATATATATATATATATATATATATATATATATATATATATATATATATATATATATATATATATATATATATATATATATATATATATATATATATATATATACGTATATATATATATATATATAGTTTTAATTCATATATTTTCTTTAGTTTTAAGTCATAAGATGTTAAATAAGCAATTTCAATTGAGTTAAGATCTTTTGGCGTAAACTGAATTCCTGTTTCGAGTTAATGAATCAAAGAATCATTCATTTTAAAGGATTTGCTTTCCTTTGGGAATCGCTGTGATTCTAAGTGTTACTTCTCTTCTAACCGCAGATTTCGTTTACGATTAGATGTGTTCGTTGTGATGCTGCTCGTGACAAGTTTTCTAGCCACAGATCTTGCTTAACCATGATTTTCGTGCATCATTAACTCTGACTATGGAACGTTCTAATGCCTTTACCCTGTGAATTATCTAAATACGTATTGACATGATCATCGTTTCAATCTTTAATTTCAAGTTAATGTGTGGTAAATCAACGATTTCAATTAAACTAAGAAATTCTTTCGTGAACCCAATTCTTTTCGCATGCTTATCTTTCACAGACGCAAAAATAACACGCTACTCATTCGATTGAAATTTTACAAAATATGTAAATTCCTCAATTGCATAATTAACGTGTATTCTTTAGTTTTAAGTCACATTTTTGTTTGTAATTAACCGAAAATTTTGTTGTACAGAATTTTTGTTTATGTAATTTGTTTTTCTTGTTTCATGCCTTTTTCTTTAGCTGTTCAGAGTCATTTGTCATCTTGTGTAATTTGCATGTGCCATAGATACTAAATACTAATTTATCCTTTCTGTTTATCAATCATGGACTCATACACGCTAAACTGATACATGCCTTCATTCCATTGTAATTTTACTTTGTCTTCTAACCCCCCATACAAACCAAACTAATACGTTTCTTCATTACATTGTAAATTTGCTTTCTCTTCTAATCTCAAAATTCTTTTTGTGACATTTTTGTTTGCATTTCAATGTGTCTTTTGCTGTTTCTTGTTCCATGCCTTTTTCTTTAGCTGTTCAGAGAACTTTGCCATCTTGTTTGATTTTGCATGCTTCATAGATACTAAAAACGATGCGACCACTGCTGGGGGAAAGTGTTATGCTCTTGAAATGTATGTAAATATAACGTCACTCACATGATTTTTTCCCCCAAAATAAGGCTTTAAACGAATTTTCTCTAATTAGTGACCTGTCTAGTTCGTTTTTTAGGCCAAAGAATCTCAGGATGTCAATTTTCAAAAAAAGCCGTTTTCAATAGAAACTTTGGACATGTTCCTGGCATTTTGTCCGATGACGAGTATTTTAAGATAAGATTACCAATAGGGAGAGCTAGTGACCGCTAACATCATTTGGTCGCTCCATTGCGACTAAATATTTTTTTTTTTTACTTTTTTTTAAAAAAAAATTGTGCCTAGGAACGGTTAGAAGCAAGGACTTCCATAGCCCTTCCCGTGTCCCCAAGAACAATACTCTGCTATTGCCCCTCTCCAAAGAAAAAGCAAAGAAAGTCCCTGCTCTTGACCTTCCTCGTACGCGCTTGGACCTAGTAAGTCCATATTTAGAATGGGGCTAGAACATGTAATAATCCTGGTATGAAATCAGATTACTTGGATAATTGCTGACTTTTCCAAATTGTATTGCCCGTTTTTGTCTGGCTGGCAGGAACAGTCCGAAAATTAGACTTTTGACCTGTTCTGAAAAATTGACTTTTGATCTCTAAAAGTTTCTTTTTTTTTCAAACCATTGGTCGTACCGCGCTGATCTAGGACTCCTTGTTCTCCTGTGACTGTGAAATTACATGTTAACTTTTCCAGGGGCTAGAGCAACCTATTTTGAAACTGTCAAGCATTTTCCACAATTTTTAAGGACATTAGGAGTTAGCCCACTGCCTAAAATAAGGAGAAAGATGTCCTATTGGTTATAATCTCTGCCGCTGTAAGGCTTTGCTCTGTTTGTAGATTTTAGTCTTTTATAGAAAATTAAAACCTATTTTATCCAATGTGTATTCCCTAATTTGAAAATAGGTATATAAGTATGTCATCCTGCCACGATCTTCACGCAGAATTAATCCGAACAAGCGTTCGAGTTCCAAAACGCTATTGTTAAAAATGCTGCTGGGCTCTTTTTCAACTGCCATCTCATTATGTAAACTGAAAAAGGAAATAAATAAAGGGTCCCTAGTTCCCATGGATTTGGGAGACTGTCATTGGTTAAAATGTTGTAGAGTCATTTGGGTAAAACAATTGCAGTCGTAGTTACGGTAAACCACAATATTGCTTTTTGTCATGCAATTATACGGCAGGCATTTCCGTTGCATTTTACTGCTCATCCCATTCGGACAATTTAATGGGTTCTTTTTGCTTTTTTATGTTTTGGTTAAGGATGTAGTCACCTAATGGACCTTGCTTTGGATATTTTCTAAATCCTATCTATGACTTTTGCCAAGAAGCATGTTACCACTAGCAAATGGCTAGCCCAAGGTGTATAAGCGACTTTTAATAAGTAAACAGACTGTGGTCAATGCAAAATGGGATGGGTGACAACTCGGGCTGAAATGCAACAATTGCCCGTTGGTAATATGACAAATCATAAGTATTTTTCCCTGCTTTAAACTCAAGCTGAGATGAGGGTCTTTCTTAAATTTGTCAAAGGAGGATTTGTATTTTTTCGAAGAATCGCATATGACCTTTGATGGAGAGAAAGGCTCTAAAAAAGAGTTTATGACTTGATAAGATCTCTTGAAAAAGTTTCGTAAGAAGCTTATGCGTCTGAAATAAGGGCGTATCCAAGAATTTTGTTTGGGGAGGGCAGAGGACAAAAAACTTTAAAAACGCATCAAAATTTTGTTTCTATGCATTTTTGCTACACTTTTACAAGTCTAACAAAAATTTCGGGCGAGAGGGGGTTTAAACCCTGAATCCCCTGGATACGTCTTTGGTTTCAAATAACCCTTATAAGTGATGTTGCTTG
The DNA here is from genome assembly GCF_032884065.1 of Artemia franciscana. Lineage (NCBI taxonomy): Eukaryota > Metazoa > Arthropoda > Branchiopoda > Anostraca > Artemiidae > Artemia > Artemia franciscana. The sequence goes on from NC_088876.1 coordinate 14,472,506, forward strand.
TTTTTGCGTCAGAGCATGGTTTAGTAATTGTGAGTGTACGATTCAAATGCTTAAAGACTACACGCGGTTTTACAAGAAAGTCTGTTAAACAAACGTGTGAATCAAACTAAAATGGTAACTACATTTGTCCGAATTGCATATTAGAACAAATTAAAGCTTGTATATGGTGGAAACAGATGAAAATCTACAGAGTTAGAACACATTAAAATTAAAGTCACGCAAGCAGCAGTGGTCCAACGCACCGTGAAGAGTAAAACCTCACATGTAATAAGCTAAGCCTGAAAAAACAAACACAAAAATACGTTGTGAAATCCTAAATTAATTCTTACATGGTTTATATCAGGTGATATCAGGATGTAACTGGATGGGAAGAATAAAAACCTGTCTAAGACACGTGACTGACATAATCGGACCGGATTTACAATCTTTGGTGGAGGTGAGGGGGGAGGGATAATTTTGAAAATTGAGGTATTTATAATTTTGGTTTATATGGTTTTTATTTCATGGGTTCTGAAATATGTGGAGTTTTGCAAAAATCGTCATATGTTTATTATTTTTAGCATGGACTGTGGAAATACTCGTATATTTACGCAATTCATATTAAGCAGTTCATGTGAAGGAACTGCTAGTAAAAAGTGACTGGTGCTAAAAGTGACCGGAACTATAAAAAAAGGAATAAAAATCAAAAGAGTTTACTTTTTATGGTAATTTGACATATGAAGAATGTTTTAAGTTTCAACTTATTTATCAAAATCACGAGAGAACCTAATTTTATAAAAAGAGGAGAAACATCTCAAAATATGGATCAATCAAGATTAAAATTACAACATCAGATTCAGCATATCAGAGAGCCCTGGTAAATTAATTTCAAATTCTTATCTGCAAAATGCAAAATTTTGTCGAGAGTGATGGTCAAGGACGTGTGTTTATTTGTCTTTTCTAGGGGTGATCAATCCTATCCTCTTAGAATATTGGAAGGGAGGTCATTTAAATGGAAATTTTAAGTTACACTGCCATTTTTAAGTAATAAAAGAGAGAATCCGATCCCTTCCCCTTGAAAAATTTCCTCTCGGGAAAAATACCCCCCTCTCCGACAACTTTCCGCTGGAAAATTCTCTCAACATGTAGAATTAAACAGCAGAAAGGGAAATTAATACAAAAAAAGAATAATTAACAGAAGGGATTAAGAATAGGCTAATCTACCTATGTAGCCTATGATGGGTGTGCAAAAGAACTGTGTGGCTGGCCCCGACCTTCCCCCATTACACTTCCTGGCTGGAGGGGGGGTCATAAAACAGAGATCAGAGCTGCCCACTTGGATCTTGAGGGTCTAGTGCCGTCATATTTATTTATACTTACTCCAACTATATTTTAAAACACTGTATTTTAAAATATATGATGTTCATGAGTATATAGAAAGAAAGAGTTCATGGTATATAGGTGACTCGGGTCAATAGTAACCAGAACTCTAGAAAACAGGAGTTTTGATGGCAATTAATGCATAAAAAAAATTGAATTTTTATGTTGATTCCAAACATATAAAAGCGTCAAATGCCAAAAATCTGAGAAAACTTGGCGGATTTTCTAACAATGTGGAAAACACCACCAAAAAGGCAATAGATTTTAATGAAAATCAAAATATAAATTTGGCCTTAAATATAGGTTTCAACATTATCGTGGAGGTTTCAAACTCCTATCTATGAAAATGCAAAATTTTGTGGGGTGTTTTTCCCCAGAAAAAAACATACCGAATGGGTGTTTATTTATTTATTCTTCAGGGGTAGTCGTATCAAACCAATGATCTTAGAAGATAGGGAGAGGCCTGATTTGAATGGAGATTAAAAAATTCCTAGAGCCCTTAAAAGTGGCCAAAAAGATTGTGCTAAGTGAAAAGCGGTGTTTTCTGCCATTTTACGGCACAAAACTACTGTTTTGCCCATGGAGGAGTAAGTTACGAGAAATTAAAAATTCTGAGTTAGCCAATAGATTTAAAACTATCAAATACTATGTATTGAGCTTTCCAGTTGCCGAGGAAGTAAAACCAAATGGTTTCGTATCCTTTCCGGATAAGTCACTTAGTCCATATAAGTAGAGGTTATCCAGACTGGAAACCCTTCTGATTTATGCCTAGTGGACGATACCCAATACTTTTTTTGTGAACAAGGCTTGATGACCAACAAAATTAAGTTATTTTAATGGTAATATATCACAAATCAATCAGTAAAAATGATCAGCCAGTTGTTAAATCCATCTCCCCATACAGGTTCATAGCACCAGACCAAGTTCTCGGGAAGTAAATACTCACACTTCTTTGTCTTTATCGGTTATCTCTGTGCACATCCGTCACAAGGCGAGTCTTTTACATTTGCCACTAATTGTACATTATAAACTTTATTTTCTATAATCTTTGTCTTATTACTCTGCTATGATAACTCAACCACCGAAAACATGAAATAAAGAAATGAGAATTTAGATATACAATTCTATAAGACATTCTACATCATCCATTCTGCCTGTATTTTGGAATAGACTTAGACTAATTCCAAATTATTAATAAAGATTAAATATTCCAAATTCCTACTCTTTTTCCTTATTTGTATTTGGCATACTTTTTTTGGCTGCCCAATTTTGTAATGAGGGGTGTTCGTATAATTTTCCAAGGGGGGGGGGGGTTACTATTCCTTTCACTATAAAAGAAATTCTATCACAGCAAACAGGTATTTCTCTTATTTTGAGGCCTAAAACGACAATTTTGACCTGATAAGATAAGCTTTATTCATACTGAAATATAATTAAATATTACCGTTTACTTCTTCCACAAACGGCCTTTGGCAATGCCGTATCTAGGGGGGTGAGGTAGAGGGGTTTGCATCCCCAATACATTTTTCTGACTCGTAAAAACGTAACAAAAATGGATATAAATAAAAATTTTGTTCTACTAGATTCATTTTTCACAGATGATGTCAATGTCAATAGAAATTCAAGTGCTTAGCCTGTAGTTGCTTTTGTGGCTAATTGAAACTTAGTTCATTATTATTTGTATTTTGTTAGGTAATTGTTCCACACTGTGTGTCAGAAAAATATGATAAAGGTCCCGACAAGAATCGGAGAACTTTGCCCCCTCTTCGAATAGGTAGAAGCTATTCATTACCATCCATTGAACGGACCATTGAATCCCCCAAAATCTGCCCCCGATGGTAAAATGAATTACGAAACTCTAATTGATTACATTTCGAAATGAAGATGACATAACTACCAAAAACTCAATTCGATTGTATGTTTTTCTGCGTAATTTGGTTAAGTTTCCATATGTTATAGCTGAGGAATGCATTTAAGTCAATAGCCAAGACCATATCCGCGATTTTTGTTCACAAGGTGGGTTACAATTTTTTTTTTTTTTTTAAACGGATCAAAGCAATTTCTATATTCCTTTTTTTACGCTTTTACGAGTCCGATAAAAATTTTTGGCGGCTCGAACCCTAACACCCTCTCCCTGGATACGACCTTGTCATTAGCTAATAGTTATTTATTTTATTCTAATTCAAAACATAAAGCATTAAAACAATGAAATGCTTAGTTTGTATTATACCGATGTTACTATTAGTCAGACCATTAGATTTCTACCGATTTTTTATCCGCTATTTTAAAATCTTTTCAAATAATAATTTTATCCAGTTTTGCAATTAATCACAGCCAACCCAAGATTTCATTAAGTTGAGACTGTGAAACCCATTTTAACAAACAACTTACGACCTACCACGCGATTCAGTTCACAGATAAAGCGTATTATTATGGAAAATAAGGACTATCAAGGGGGGTATAAAGGGGGTCAAGAATCTTGTCAAAACTAAGATAAGAACGCATAGTTCAAGCATCCAGAGAAGCGGATCAGTATTCTTTAGCATATCTTTGCCTTTATGGTATCATATGACTCATTTTTAAATGTCATTTTCTCTGGATTTGGGAAAATTGGATCAAACTTTGCCCCTTGGACTTTGACGAACTAACACTACTGGTGCATTGTCAGAAAAGCAACCATGATATTTGCAAAGAACGAAAAATCAGGTATCTAATGGTGGCCTACTACTTTTATTTTATTGGCATGCTTCCTTCAGAAGTGTCCAAGCACTAAATATTTATCTCTGGAAAACTTGGAATTCGGTAGGCTACCACAAAAAAAAACACGAAAATATTCTGTTTTCAGACTTAAAAGGACCATATTTTTTGCATTCTTGCTAATTTTTCTCTAAAAAATTATAACATTCCAGAAAGTTTTTCATGACAGCTAAACATTTGCTCTACATTTTGATATTCAAATACTTATTTAATCTTTGATAGGCTCCCTTATAAATAATTAAAATTTCACTAAAGCTTCTGCATTTTATTTCCGTATTTAAATTATTGGAATCATTTGCATTTGCTAAATTATATTATGGATTAACTAATATCCTATTGAGCATAAATAGGCTAATATTATACAAATACTTTTCACACTGTCTGTGCTTCATAAGGTGAAAGTGGGAAGACCAACATCAACCTTCTTGCCCCCTTCCCCAGAAAAAGACATTATTTTTCACAATACTAAGAAAAGCAAAAAAACTTTTTAGATCAATATTTATCCATACCTTGACTAGAAATAAGATTATCGTTGGCTTCCCCCTCCTTGAAAAATATTTACATAGGAGATGTAGATAGCACAAGAACGCATCCAGGTTTTTTGTGAGGGGGGGGGCGATTTTTTAAACGCATTACAAATTTGTTTATATTCTTTTTTGTTATATTTGTACGAGACGGACAGATATTTTGGGAGGAGGGGGGTGAAACCTCCCACCTCCCAGATATTGCCTTGAAATAACATCAAGCCTATGTTCCCTTGTAGTTGACCTGCATTTTTTTGAATTTAAGCCCCCTTTCGCACAAAAAAAAACTTACTTTTATGACTACTTCGGAAGTAATTCTGTAGATAGGAATTATAAACAAAGATAGTATCAGTAAGTTAGACCATATCAAGTTTCTCACCAGTTCTCTATTCTGATCTATACGCTTCAATACATATGCTAAGGCTTGAAATCGTCAAAATTTCGTAACGATGTAAATATTGATTACCAGAGCTTCTGCTTAATGGCTACAAAGGACCTTGCGTCGGCACTATGGCAGTTGGTGTCCAAATTTATAATAACTTGAAAAAGATATATAGGAAAAAGTCACCAGTTTTTCTCGCGAAAAAGTTAGCTTATGACTCACACACAAATTCTCTTAGAAATCTGGAAGAAAACCCATCATTTCCCTATTTTTCAAGTCCAGGATAATAAATAAAATAGAATATGACTTTTTTATTTCTTATTTATTTTGTGTTTTAAAGTCCAATTTCAAAGACACTGACCAAAGAGCACAAAAGAAATATTTTCACTTAAACCAAAAATTGTGCTTTTAATTAATTATTGTTGTTAATATCTGTGTATCAAATTTTGCTTATTGAGGGAAATCGACTTCAAATCGATATTTAAGCAAAATGCAGAATTCTATGACCTTTCTAAGACCGTTCAATTAAAGTTAGTATTATTACTGTGGTATCTGACATTTGATTCCAAGATCTGATTTGCAACCTAACTTCAAACACATTCTATAAATTTAGACTATCATTGAACTTCCAGACTTACGATGGGACGATAAAATCACTAGCGCAACTCCTTATCAAACTTAGAAAAGATTCAGCCAATCATTCGTCTGCGATTATAAGGACTTGGAGCCATGCTGACAAATGACAGCCAATGAAAAAAGAGAAATATCTCTTAGAAGCAGAGGGCGTGGTTAAGATCTCACAGCGGCTAAACTGATAACATTGCCCGGTAGTTCGACTTACGAACGGTGGCTGATAAGAGATAAGATCCTAAGTCTTATGTTGATCCGGTATTATTTTTATTGCTACTAGTTCAGATAAGAGGTTACTGTGCGAACTTTAAAAAATATGGCTCTAATGGAACCTTATAGAAATTATTATGAGAGCCAAGCAAGGCCAGGTGATGTAAGTGCTGGAGAAGATATGGAAAGTTTTTTCCATCCTATACACGGCCATGGAATGGTTGCTGATATGAATGGTCAAAGAGGCCCTCCTGGAATGCGATATTTTGCCCACCAAGCTGCTGCTGCTGCAGCCCAGATGTCTGCCTACAATACACACGGTATAATATAATTTGTTTTTATTAACATTGAAAGCTTTAACTTGTCAGGGCTAACACAATCACTATCTTCGACATAAATTTAGAAGCCTTAATACCAAGGATAAATTAATCCTTAACATCCCTCTGAAGCTTCATGTCCACCAAAAACTTCCCTCACTTTTTATATTGCCCAGCCTGGAATCTTCCCTGAATCGATCTAACTTTTTATAAAAACCCCATGACTGTAATTTTGACCATTTTACTGGCAATTTAGGAATTAGTTGAATCATCTTTGAACTTATCTCCCGTTATGGGCTTCAGTTTCCACCAGGGGCGTAATTTGCATCAAATTACTGAGGATATGCAAACCGATATTTGTTCGCCCCCCCCCTGCTGAAATTCAGTTTCTTCAAAAATATTGTCAAACATCGTAATCCAAACATCCACACAAGGCCGTATCCACAGCAACGGGTCAGTTTTCTTTAGGACATCTTTACCTTTATGGTACTATATAGCTACACTGTCTTTTTCCTTTGATTTGGGAAAATCGGATCTAATTCCCCTCCAACACCCACCCCTTGTGGGGTGGCTTGTGTCGAAAATACGACACTTATTCCCACTTTGAATTTTAGATGAATCTTTAAAATATGATAGAGAATAGGACACGTCATAAAATTAGAAATCCTAAGCAAGACACATACTCGGGATTTTTTCGAGGGAAGAGGAAATTTGCTTAGGGAAGTATATTGAGTTGACCATTTGTGAAGGAAATATGCTAAACAAATGAAAATAGCTGCATTAGATTTTTTATTTCATGTTGTTTCTAAGTATCATGTTTTTGACAATGTACCATATCTCACTTCTGGTGGCCCCGGATATAGCTCTAGGATTGTACAAAAAAAAATACTAGGAGAAAAGACTATATCAATAACGTTCTTATTTTGTAGTATGCAGCATGATTTTATTCATCAGGTTGTAATATTTCCTTCCATTATTATCCACTTTTAAAATTTTAAATAACAGTTTATCCACATTCTATTGTAATTTACTCATGTGAAACTAGGTTTCATCAAGTCGCACTGCACAAGCCCGTTTGAACGAAGAACCTTTGACGTATCACGAGATTCTATTAACGGGGAAGTATGTTTTAGGGCTATATTTGGAACCATAATAAGAAGGGGAGTGCATTATCAAAAAAAGTGGTCATACTATTTAGAAACAGCATAAAACGGGAAACTTAAAGGTACTAAATTTATTTGTTTAGCATATCCTTCATAAGTGACCATCACTATGTATCTACCCTGATAAAACAGTTCGTGATAACGGACTGTAAATAAGGAACGATGCGGTTCAATAGTAACCGAAACTCTAAAATACGGAATTTTGATACCAATAGATATATTAAAAGAACTGGCTTATTATGTTGATTCCAAATATATATATATATATATATATATATATATATATATATATATATATATATATATATATATATATATATATATATATATATATATATATATTTCATTAAGTTTAGTTTTACCCATCAAAGGTTATGAGTCTGAAAACAAATTGCCTGATTTTCGAAATTGAAGTAAACACCCGCTAAAAGTAGAATAATCTTAATGAAAATCCCACCATCAGACAAAACGTATTACAGAACCCTTCTGTAGAGGTTGCAAGCTCCTATCTGTAAAAATATGGAATTATATAACTTTTGGCCAGAAGAAAGATCACAGATGCGTGTTCATTTATTTTTTCCCCCAGACGTGATCATTTCGAACCAGCAGTCCTAGAATATCGGAAAAGCACTAATTAGAACGGATATTGTAAGTTCTAGTGTCCTTTTTAAGTGACCAAATTGGAGGGCAACCGGGACCCTTCCCGTGCACCTTTTCTCCCAAAATTGCCTACTCCAATCCACCCTTTCCTTGTGTACGCATCGATCCTGAAAACAAGCCCAAAATCTGTTTTCTAAGAAACTTTTAACAAACATTAAAATCCCCATACGCGGTGATTTTGGACATTCGCCTTCCTATCAAGATTCTAGTGATTTCAAGTGTATCCCTTCTCCCACCCAAAATCAATTTATCTATGCTTTCCGCGTATTACATTAATTTTCTTTATTACCTGTATGCTTTCTTATGACATGTAATCATAGAGTTATATATATCTATATATATAAAAATAAGTTGTCTGTCTGTCTGTGGATGGATCAGGTGACGTCATGGAAAAAACTAAAAAAAGGCAAAAACTACAAAAAAACTAATAAAAAAAATATAAAAAGGCTAAAAAACTAAAAAAACTAAAAAAAACTAAAAAAAGGTAAAAAACTAAAAAAAACTAAAAACTAAAAAAAAACTAAAAAAAAGGAAAAAACTGAAAAATAGAAGAGAAAAAGAAAACTAATAAAATTTTAGGCTAAAAAAGGTAAAAAACTAAAAACTAAAAAAAAAAACTGAAAAAACTAAAAAAAGGCAAAAACTACAAAAAAACTAAAAACTAATAAAAAAAAATAAAAAGGCTAAAAAACTAAAAAAACTAAAAAAAACTAAAAAAAGGTAAAAAACTAAAAAAAACTAAAAACTAAAAAAAAAACTAAAAAAAAGGAAAAAACTGAAAAATAGAAGAGAAAAAGAAAACTAATAAAATTAAGAATAAAAAAAAAAAATAAAAAAGATAAAACTAAAAAAAAGTAAAAAGAAAAAACGAAAAAAAACTAAAAAAGCTAAAAAAAAGGGTAAAAACCAATAAAAAACTAAAAAGAAAAAAAAGAAAAAAAACTAAAAAAAATTTTCATCTAAAAAACTAAAAAAAACTAAAAAAGGTAAGAACTAAAAAAGAAAAAAATAAATGACGACACTCAAAGAGAAAGCGACCGGGACAAAAGGAATGTTCGATTAGCAATCAACAAAGCACCGGGACACGGAGTATAAATGACTTAAAAAAAATAAAAAAGGAAAAAAATAAAGGAGAAAAACAAAACTAAAAAACGAATGTATATACTGACCGGGACACAGGGATACAAATGACGACCGGGACACAGGGAATATAAATGACCATACATAAGCCATAATGACCAGGACATAAGTAAAAAATATAAATGACGACCGGGACACAGGGACACAACTACAACGGGGACGCCGGGGGGCACAGTGGGATATAAATGACGACCGGGACAGGGAATGTTCGATTAGCAATCACCATCAACAAAGCTCAAGGGTAGGCTAATCATTAGAATCATGAGGTATAGATCTGAATACGGATTGTTTTCCCATGGACCATTATATGTTGCATGTTCAAGAGTCGGTAAACCTGACAATCTATTTATATGCACAGACAATGGGACAGCAAAGAATGTTGTATATTCGCAAGTTTTACGTAGTTAAAAACATATATATAATATATCTATCTATATTCACAGGTGGGACATAGGGACACAACTACAATGGCGCGTAACTAATATGGCGCGTAACGACTTACGCGCGCGGGGGGCTTGGGGGGGGGGCGCGAAGCGCCCCCACCAACTAGGTGTTGGGGTGGCGCGAAGCGCCACCCCAACAGCTAGTATATATATATAAGTGACCTCATTTTCATATACATCAGAATTGCAATGGCATCAGACTTAGGCCTATGTGGAAAAATTGAAGATTTCATGTAAGGAGAAGTTTATATTAAATTGCTTAAAAGCAAAAAACTTGTAATTGCAAAAATATTGTATATATTTCGATAAGAGACTCCAACAATTCATAAACCTTAAAAGATAAAACCAAAAGTCTGAAGCTTAGTAGATATCGTTGTTAAAAATTGGACTTGCTGTAAAAATCTAATATCTTTGAATCGATCCCGTATGAAAAGACATTAAATTACGTAAAGAGCGAGAAACTGGTAATTGCAAAGTATTTCTGTATATTTTAAAGAGGAATTAAAACAAATCTAAAGTCTTAAAAAGAAAACCAAAAGTTGGAAGCTTAGTTTAAATCTTTGTTATAAACATTTCATTGCCGATTTTTTTTTTCTAAAAAGCATAAGCAATGTCTTTTTAAGGCATGAAAAAAAGTTGACAATTTTTCAAGTTCAGTTCACAATCGCTAAAGTTGTTATGTAAACTACAAAAATATTTACGGTGCTAGAGCAACAATTTTAATGTTACATCAAACTGGAGAAATACCTGACATTTTTTTTATATTGGTTGTTTTTGTTAGATAAAACTCGCCACGAAATTAAGCTTAGAGGTTTGAAAGCAACCAGTTATATATTGCCAGTAGGAAGTCCCAAAAAGCAAATTTTTGCAATTATTACCAATGATTATTCTCTATTTTGACAATTCCTTGAAAAGCAAAAAAAATGGTAATTGGAAAAATATTTTTATACATTTTAACAAGGGATTATAACAATTTAAAAACTATAAAAAAGAAAACGTTTTGAACTAAACCAGTTATATAATATCAGTAGGTATTAATATCAGTAGTATATATATATATATATATATATATATACTAGTGATTGGGATCGGCCCTGCTTCCATGCAAGCAGGAAGCATGAACTTTTGAGATTATTCAATAGTTTTCCGACTTCACTGCTATTATTCTTTTATTTCAGTCACATAAGCTTGATTTAGTTTCAAATAAAACATGTGACGCAAAAACAAGATACAGAAAAAACAGGTCTAAAGAGGGATTCATTTTAGTTTTTCCTTCGTTTGCTCTGTTGCTTGGCTGGCATTTACTGCCTTTATTGATCTGTTCTGTCTGTGGCTTAACAGCTTTTGAATAAAATGAATTAATATAAAAAAATAGATAAAACCCGTCGGTAAGCTAGTGTTTCCCAGTAATATAGGTCCGGTTTACATTCACTTGCATTAGATTTTATGGTAGTCTATAGGATGCACCAAGAACTCTTTTTAGAATTTATGTTTTGCAGTTGCCATGGGCCAGGAAAACTACAAAATTTAACGGTTGAGTCAGTTAACTTTATATAATACACCGTTTATCTGCTATTTTAATGAAGAAAATCCAAAAGCGAAATTGCCTGTTTTGGATAATACGCTTGGTGTGGGAAGCCGATAGTTGTTCCCTCCGTAATAATATAGAGAAAAAAATATTATGTATTGTAGCATAAAATTACTGAGCATTTTGCCTGAGTGACGGTAACTAAGTTTAAAGTTTTCTCATGACTATGAAACAGACCTATAACTAAGTCTGTTAAACTGATAATGAAACCTGTTTAGATAGCCCCCCCCCCTCCTGATAGGAGTAGGAAGTACATCCGTGGTAGAACTCCATGACGAACATAAACATTCTCGCTCCTTCGTTGTCGTCTTTTCGTGCTGGGAATTTAAATTTTGGAAATGGGAAATGAAAGAATTTGGAAAACTTTTATATAATTTATGAATACATAGAAACAGGAAAGACTCCAATCACTAATTGATGTTTAACCTAAGAGATTCCTTGTATTTGTAAAAAAAAATATTTTGAAATTTGCTTTTGGGAAGTTTAAGCTTTAACTTCGTTTAGCTTCGTTCAGCCTGATTATTCTTGTTCTATCTGTTACCCAAAGTTGATCAATCTTTAAAGCAAATTCATTGCGCAGTTATGTATTAAACCATATTTAACATCATAATAATATGCTTTTAAGTAGTAAAACAGCCGAAAAAAAATATTAACAGAACATATTGTAATAATAAGCATGGAGATTCTAAATTCGCAAATCTTCTTACAGAAAAAAAATAGTCTCTTGCTTCTTTGATCGGATTAATTGCTTTAGATACAGGATACGTTATGGAATGCTACTGCTGCTACAAACAACTAACCGCAGCTCCAAATATCCTGAGGCATACACTGCTATACATCCTTCTCCATCCCAACCTTTTGAGAGCTTCGGTTTTAACCCGCTCCCATGGAGTCCCAATTTTGATCAAATCTTTCCTTATGACAGGTTCCCAACGCATTCGGGGACGATATTCTTTTCGACCTTCTCCAGGCTGAAGGCAAAAAACATTTTGTCATCCTTCATTCGTAAATTGTGACATACCACATCATAATTTTATTTCATTATAGCCCCAAACACTGAGAAACAGACGAATTTTTTTTGCAAATTTGAAACAAAATTATCGATCCCGCATTAGTTAAAAATCTTCTTGGAGTCCAATCCATGATTTTTTGCTTGCTCTTTTCATTTTGTTCCTTTCCTTACAGCTTTGTCTCTTTCTCTTTGGCGAGTCCTGACTTAGGTTTTAAATCCCACTGTTTTCGTTTGCTTAGATGTAAATGAACTTTTCTTCTCGCTCTGGACTCTCTTTATTTCCTTTTTCCCTGTTAGTATTGTGTTTTATGCCTATTTTATTCATTTGCATGATCTTTACTCGCTACTTATTTTTAACTATATATTCATTCCTCTTCTTCTATTATGTGAGATGCAGCGATGGAGTACTGCGTAAATCTTATGATAAGAAAATGGAAAAAAAAGGATTTTTCCAAGATAAAGATAAATGTTTCATAATACATATTTTATGATTTGCTGTCTCTTTATTCTTCAGTGTTATTTTATTTTACATTTGTATTGTGTGATCGTGAAGTTTTTATCTGTAGCTTAATTGATACTCAATATTAGCCTATTATTATACATTTGATCAATTTTGTGTTTGCAAATCCTGACACACTGGGTAAAGTTTCATTAAATAAAAATTAATAGAATATAAGTACTCAGACTCCTTTAAGGTGGTTTTACTGAAACCAGTATGGTTTGACGTATTATTAAAGGTCTCTGTAATAAGATACGTAATGTTTTCCCTGGATCACTCCCCACCCTCCCCAGATTTTGAGAAATACTCTTTGGAGAATCTTCATTTTAAAATGCCTTGTTTTGGTATTTTGAGGGAAAATTGAAAAAAAAACGAAAAGTTTACCCCCGTAGATTATTTTCACCTCCGTTCCTCTGAGTTTTTCTGAATTGACGTCATAGACTGTTCTTGAAGGAGGAAGGGTAGACTCTAATATATCCGTTATATCCGTAATGTTTAGAAGGAGGAAGGAAGAAGGGTAGAAAAAACGAAAAGTTTGCCCCCGTAGATTCTGAAAAATAAATTTCACCTCCGTTCCGCTGAGTTTTTCTGGATTGACGTCATAGACTGTTCTTGAGGTTGGAAGGTTAATGTATGTTCAACCAAACTTGGTTCTTCCTGATCCATGCTGCCCGGCTGATCCTCCTTGTAAGAAAAGCTCAGCAAATGGTTTTTGGCAATTATGTCTAAAGTATAGAAATGTCAGATCTGACTTTTAAAGGGGGAGGCGACAACGAAGAATTTATTAATTTACCTATTTAAAACCATCAAAATGTTTTTTTGGGGGACATCCAACCTAATTATAGATCACGGTACTTGTCGGTTATTGGAAACACTCAAAAAGTGAAGTTAGGTTAATCCTGAAGAATAATAACTAAACATGATGATAAAATAATACCTAGAAATAAAATTATGAAAACTCAAAATAACCTAACGTAACTTAACCCCCACCCTTAATGTGCAAATATAGGGCCCAAATTATTCAAATCCAATGCACTCTGTCTAAGTCCAATGCACTGAATCATCCGTTACTTGTTTTTGTAGCCATCAAACCGGTTTTCCGAGATGTAGCCTAAGCGTAATTCTTGGGTGTGTTTCCAATAACCTTCAAGTACCTAGATCACAACTAATTATAGAAGACCTGGACATTGTCTAGCAGCATTTTGACACAGACAGTTTTTATGTTATTCGACGAAAACAATTTAAAGCTTAGCTAGGTTCGTAAAATTCTGTCATGGCAACATATAGAACTTACAAGACTTCTGTAGGCCAACTATTGCTTTATATTATACTTCCTAGCCAGCACTTTTTGGGCTTCAACTCCGTTCCCCGCTAAAAACATAAAACGTTCTTTAAGAGGGAAACAGAGTAGGCCTGTTGATTGTTTGTATTTATATTTCAATACGAACTTTAAAATAAAATAAAGTAATTGCCGTTGCTACTGACATGGACACTAGCGAATTTTACATTTTCTGTACATACTAAGGAAATCCTGCTGTATAGGTGAATATCGTTAACACCTTAAGATTTTGGAAGTCAAAGCTCCAAACATATCTATTCCAAAGGTACTAACTTCATTTTCATTTTTCATTTTAACTTCATTAAGTTCTGAATTTGATTGGGTAGGTATGTGTAATCAGTCAGGGATTTTTTTTTTCTTTTTAGTACTAAATCAGACATTTGCTAAATTTAGAGAATAGGTGAACTTGGAGTAATCTAGTCAAATTAATTACTATCTAATTAAGGGATTATCCATAACTGTTTTTCAACTTACTGCTCTTGTTTCTATGCTGGACAAAATCCTTTCTAGGCTCAAATAACTCATCAAAAACATGTCATGTCAAACGATGGGAATACGCATTCATATTTTTTCTTTAGATATTAATATTAATATCTCTCTTAATATTAATTAGGATATTCTTAATAGGGATATCTTAATATTCTCTCTCTCCCTTTCTGCCTTAGTTATTGCTAAAATTTAAAGTATAGTGAGCCTTTTTATTTATTGGTAGCTATAGAAATGTCAGGTTATGGCTGTAAAGGTTTTTAAGTTGCAAACGAATTTAAAATAACGTGTACAAAATTAATTGCGCCATTGTTATCTTAGATGTTATTAATGGTTGTAGTTGTATTTATAGGCTTCTGTAGCCTATTTAGCAGAAAAATAAAGTTTATGCTGCTAATATCAAAAGTTGTTTCACATGACACCATTGGTGAAACTAGCTCACAGCAGAACACTACAGATTTTTTTTTCTTCTTAAAATATTAAGAGAAAAATTGATTTATTTCATCTACCTCCTTTTTAAAAGTTGTTTAAAACTAACTTTTTTTTTACATGGATTCTATCTTCTGACATCGTTTGAAATATTTCCTCCAATATCAAATAATGTAGCCATTAAAAGTTAAAAAATGTTATTCTCTAATGTTCACGGCACTAAAAAAATCCATCAGTTTATACTTTCACTTTAGTAGGAATCAATCAATCTTATTTCATTGCGAAGTTACTTAAAACTCATTCTAACACTAATTTAGTCGCCTCTTTCCTGATACACCGGTGTCCTGGAATTAATCTTGTGCTACACATGAAATCATTTCTGGAATTTACGATTTACAAGAACATTAAATAAATATCGCCACTGGTGTATTTCTTTAGGCATAGTCTAGTAATCAATACTCTTTTTCCTTATCGTTTTACCGGATGGTAAATTAATAAAGCCTTTTCAGTAGCAAGAAAGAAGGGCAATTTACATATTATTGTTTTATTCAAAATATGTGCTCAACGATACACCAAGGATTGAATGAATTTTAAGTGGGCTCAGGGAGCTTCATGGCCAATGGATAATTTATGGCAACCTATAGTCACATTTTCCAACTTGTATGTTTTTATGTGAGTTTCAGAAAAGCAATCACTTTAAATGGTTATATAATTAGCTAGGATGGTAACAATATCCAGTTTAAAGGTAGTCAAATACACTTTTAGTATTTATGTTTCAAGGGGTATACAAAATGGTCGAGATTTGGCAATAAAATTTGACAGTTATGGATCTGCAAACGGCTCTTTCTTCGGTTTTTGACACTGTTTATTAAATTAACTTTGGATTTTTTTTTTGAAAATGAAGATATTTCAAAGCTAAAATAAAAATGTCTGAATGTTTTATAAAATGTCTGAATGCTCTTTTCCTAGCTTTTTTAAAATGGACTCTTTTTTAATCATAGAATAATGTATTTTTGAATTCTAATATATTTTAAACTTATTTACAGCGATTTTACAGTAATTCTAAGCAAGACATTGAACCTCCTCAGGATAGGATTTACTAGTCAAAAATTACTAGAAACTACCGAAATTAACGAAAGTGTATTTTACTGCTACCACTACTAACAATTCACAGCAGCATCAAGTCGCCTGAGGCCAACAAAGCTGAGAACGATCTTCCTTTACCTCAGTCTATCTGAAGCTTCTATCTATAATTCCTATTATGAAGGTTCAATTTCCATTAAATCCTTATGTATCATCAGAGTCGTGTCCAGTATTTTTTTTGTGGGTGGGTGGGGGGTCAAAAAAGGGATTTTTTTCAGGGGGAGGCAAAAACTTTTAAAAATGCATCAACTATTTGTTTATATATTTTTGTTAAGTTTTTACGAGTCGGACACACATTCTGAAGGGAGAGCCCCTACTCCCATTTGTTTATATATTTACAGCATCAAGTCGCCTGAGGCTAACAAAGCTGCGAACGATCTTCCTCTACCGCAATCTATCTGAAGCTTCTATCTATAATTCCTATTATGAAGGTCCAATTTCCATTAAATCCTTATATATGATAATGTTCGTCCAGGATTTGTTTGTGGGGGCCAAAAAGGGATTTTTTTTCAGGGGGAGGCAAAAGACTTTTAAAAACGTATCAACAATTTGTTTATATATTTTTGTTACGTTTTTACGAGTCGGACACACATTTTGGTGAAGAGGGATCGAACATCTACCCCCTCCCCCTGAATTTGGCCTTGTGTATGACCTATTCCTACCTTATTCGGGGACGACTTGTTTTTCATTTAGCCTAAGATAGATGGCCATAAGGCACAATCTTTGGGTTTTCTATAATCGGTAAACGTGTCCTAGCTATTCTCAGAATTGCTTTTACTAACAAACGCGGCAACGAACAGTAAGGAGTGACTGGGGCCCAATGGTAGGTCTAAAAAATGTAACTTTAATGGAAATGCATACATCAATACAACTGGGCTTTCATGATGTTTCTAAATATATAAGAATTCATTAAGCTTAACGTTACCCATCAAAAGCTACAAATCTGAAAATTTTCCTGATTTTTGAAAAAGGGGGAAAACGCTCCCCAAAATATAAGAAATATTAATGAAAATCATACCGTCACATTCAGTATGTAAGAGAACCCCTTTGCAAAAGTTTCAAGTCCCTCTCTACAAAAAAGTGGAAAGTTGGCTTTTTTGCTAGAAGAAAGATTTGTCTAGTTATTTTCTTCTTTTTCCATGGTTAATCGTATTGAACCAATAATCTAAGGAAATTAGAAAAAAGACTCATTTAAACAAAAATTAGAAGTTCTAGTACCTTTTTAGTAACCAAAAATATTGGAGGGTAACTGGCACCCCTGCAGGAAGGAATTCTTGGCATGATTTGAAAATTTAAATTGAAGGAAGGGAAATTTTTCAGAGAAAATTTTCAGCAAAGAGGGAATGGTCCGGAGGTAATATTCCGGAAGGGGACACTTAAGGGGGTAAATTTTTGCGAGAGAATTTTTCGCAGGAAAGTGAATTTTCACGGAGAGGGGAAGTGGGTTTCTCGGCATGATTTGTAGACTGATCAGGAACTAAATAAAAATAATGCATGCTGTTTCAACTGAAAGTAAGAAACAACATTAAAGGTTAAAACGAACAGAAATTATTCCATATATAAGAGGGCTGTCGCTCGTTCTGTACACTAGAATTTGACTTTGTAGTCCAATTCTTTAAGAAAGACTCCATAAACACATCATTATGTGTCTCATTTAAATGGAATAAGAAGTTTTTTTAAAGCACTAGAAAACTTTAGCATATTAAGTAAGGGTTGAAGAAGAGGCAGCACCCCTCATATACGGAATAATCTCTGTTCGCTTTAAGGTTTAATTTTGCTCCTTACTTTCAGTTGGAAAAGCTGTTTTTTAATTCTATTGTTTTTTAAGTTGATAGAAAGTGGGATCGAACCTCATTTTCACGTACCCTATTGTTTGACATACGGTCAGTCAAAGGGATACCTAAAACTATCCTTAGATTTTATCTACGGAAAATATGAAACATTGCACCGTCAAAAACCAAGTATTGTATTGACATTTTGACTGGATATTCCCTGTAATACGTTTAAAATAGAGTAGTCAATCATATATTGACCCAAGAATATACATTGTAAAGAAAGGGCTTGAGAGAACTGAGACTCTATTTCAGTTAAAAATGACTTGACAAATATATTGTTGGGCTGGGTATTGAAAAAGTGTCAAATTTCGACTATTAAAGTTTATGTTGCGTCAAATTGACGGACTTGTCGATTCAGCAGTTTTGCTGATGTTTAGAAAAGTGAATTGAGCCATTAAATCACAAGCAAAGTGATCTTCTTTTGATCTAAATCCCCTGTCGTACTATCGTATGCAAAGGTGAGTCTTACTCGATGTTAATTCCCCTTAAAATTAGAAACTGACAATTTTGATTACCATTCGGTTTTAGCTATTAAACAAAGTGCGTGATGTTTATATCCATACACGCTCACTGAGAGGGAGAGAAGGGAAAAATATAGCCTAAACCCTACATTATATTTTCTACCTGGTCCGCGATCTGCTAATAAACTACTAATGGCTTCCTTCTCCGATGAAGTAAAACGAGAGCTAGATTTTATTTTCTGGGAGGGGAAACGATATTTTAAAAAACAAAAATAATAACGGAAAATTAAAAAAAGATATAGAAAAATTATAATTTCCGAGGGAAATGGTTTCAAAAGCCTCCCTCCTCCTCCAACAAGCGGACCTGCATCGGATAGATACTATGATGTGATTTATTGTATTATTTTTTTCGGGGGCTAAATACAATAATGCCCTTTATTGCATTCTTATATTGCAGAAGAATTTTTTCGGGGTGGGGCACAAAAACTGAAAAAAAGTTTTTTACATGTCGGGCAAACATTTCGGCAGGGGTGAGTTCAAAACTCCTAATTCCCCTGGATACGGCCTTGGTGGACGAGTCCATTTTTACGAAAGAAATGTATATTTCATTAATAAAATTACTGTTGAGTAGATGTCACTTCAGATTCCCGACGAGTCTCCTTTCTACCGCTTACCAATTTAGCGTTTTCCTGTCCATTTACAATTCTCATAACGGGGGTGAAGTTGAAATCTCTTTTTTGGACACATAAGTTGACAACACACACAATATTAAAGTAGAAAAAGTGTTATTGTTAATAGGTCCTTTATATTCAGCCTTAAAGAGTTGATTGCTACTTCGCAACTCTTTCCATTTTCGTTTAGGAAGGATTCTTTACAAGGTGTTAGGCCACAGCGGGACAACCGCTACGATGTCAATAAATAAAGAATCAAGGAATGCACTTCATTTATCGGGCTATAAACTCCAACGGATTACCAATTGCGATTTAGTTCGTCAACTACTGATTTACAAGCAATTTTTGAATGATGAATGTAATGACGGCCCAGCATGCCGTTATTCATTTCAAGTCAAAATAGTTAACTTGGATCAATGAGTTCTTTTTCATTTTCTCGATCTTCAGATTTTTATAGTGTCTGTGGCAATAGTTCACACGAAGCATCGATCGTCTACATTCAATATGTCAGGGGTAGCCGATCCAGCTTAATTTAAAAGTTGCATGCAATAAGTTGACACCGAGGATCGTAACACAAATTAAGAAGGTTAAAACTGTTCTTGCTTGCCTTTTACATCAACTATTACGAGAAAAGAAGTAAAATCGTATCGTCGCTTTCAATCTTAAAAGCTGTACCTGATATTTTCACACTTTTGAAATTTTCTAATCAGTTCTGAAAGGGAAGGTTAGCTGAGCAGTGTTTGCAATCCCTATTCGATCTACCTGGTCTACATTCTCCTGCTGATCATTTCTTGGATACAACTTAGCAAACAGTTTTTAGCAATTATCTTGGAAGGGTCAAAATGTTAGGTGGACCTATAACCTTAAGCAGGGGCGAATTTCCGGCAGTTTTATTGAGGGGAGGGTAAGAGGGGTCCATTTCCAGATAGTCAAGGGGCATGGGATGTATAATAATTTTTCTTTAAAAATTAATCTTCTAATTTTTCTTAAATATTCTTCATTATTGGGAGGAAACTGCCCCCTTTCGCCCCCCTCAAACGAGTCCCCTGACCCTAAGATCTGACGGCAGTGGCGTGTTCACGAGCCTCATATTAAAAAAGTGGGGATTTGCCCGTGACCTACAATTTGGCTACCTTGCCTATTTGGCTACCTTGCCTCTATTGCTCTCCCTCCTGAGTGCGGGCCCTTTTGAATCCTTCCACAATGAAACTCAAACCAATTCCCTCATTTGCCTGTGACCAACAATTTGGCTACCTTGCCTCTATTACTCGCCCACCTGGGTGCGGGCCCTTTTGACTCCGTCCACAATGAAACTCAAACCAATTTCCTCATTAATTACCGTAGCAAAAAAAAATAAATAGACCAAAACAAAAATTGTCTGATAAGGTCAGTGACATAGCCTTCCAAACCCCTGCTCTCTTTTCAATTTTTTCATTATCTAGCCATAGTCAAAATGGTATTTATGTTTGAGCATGTTCGGCAACGGAAGGGGCTAAAATAGTTTACTATTTCCATTGTTTTAAAATGCTAGAAATCCATACTTAAGAGTGTTTTTTTTGGGAGGGGGGCTGGTGTATAAGGGGGGGGTCAAAATTTTAGGGAATACATTCCCCCCTTCGATTGACTTCATTGACCCTCACATGCTGCTTGTTTCACTTTTACTTTTTTCTATTTTTTTTGTTTGAGTGGGTTACACAAAATTATTGCAAACAAAGTGAAAAATCTGAATACATAAAGTGATACATGTTGTAAATTCGTATTATACATTATCCTTCAACGACACAAATAAAGTTTTCATTACTTAAAATATATCTTTGTTAACCCTTCCCCTCTTTTTGGGACAACAGAATCTCATATATTAAAGTTTTACTTTTCCATTTTTGACTCTATAATTGTCACGTGCACAAATCCAGAGTTTATTTCATGGCAAATCCAAGTGTTACAGTTTAATCATCTAGTTTGATATTTTATTCATATGAGCTGCTGCCGGACAAACTTGACCCCAGTGATTTTTGCACCCCACGACTCATTCCAGTCCCAATATCCCACCCTCTGTTAAATTTATAATAAATCTTCTACTGGTAGTCACTGTCTAAATGGAGATTGCTCTGCATGTAGTAATTGTAGAGTTAGGTTCAAGTTTTAAAGGAGTGATTCATTCTTCTTGTGAATAAATTTTCAGCCTCCCAAGCAGATACTTTGAATGAGTTGTTCCAGGTTCGTTCTCAAGGGAATTCCTCAATTGATATTCAATAGGTCCTGCTCAATTTAATTGAGAGTTCATCGATGTTTTTCTTCTTCTTTTTTTTAAACTTGTTTGATGGTTAGTGTTTAAGCAGAGGTTTAAGAGAAATGACGAAGTAATTTTACGGATTGTTTATTCGAAAAGGGGGATTTAAAATAAATGGAGTTGTCTACTAGCCATACACAGAATAATGGAGCAGGTTGGAGTTGTGTTAACGAACTGCATGTTAACGGTAAGATATAATTCTTTGTTAGACATTATGAGAATGTTTAAAGACCATTTTATTATCAGTCTTAGAACTATGATTTTGAAGAGTTTCTGGATGTCCCAGGTTGTCAACTGTTAGGAATGAACAGGGTTTTCCAGTTTTGTACGCTTTTTAACCGGTCATTCCTGAGAAAATTTAAACACCCATGTTTTTTTTTCAAATAGTTATATATATATATATATATACAAAATGTATATATATATATATATATATATATATATATATATATATATATATATATATATATATATATATATATATATATATATATATATATATATATATATATATAGATCACACCCCTCCCAACTTTGGCCTTGTGCACTTTGTGGCGTTAATTCACAAAAAAAAGTAGTGGGGGAGGAGTGAAACGTTATTTAAAAATCTAGGGGGGGGGGGACAATTTGGGGTCAATGTTCCTATAACCTGAACAATTGTTTTGAATCATGAAACTATTGTTAATAGATGCATTTTGACTTTTTGAACATCTTTTCTCTCTTGCAAAACTACCGCGAACTCACCGTTATGGAGTTATTATACGTTTGCACATTAGGGGGGGGGGGATAAAGCATAGCATATGTTAAATACAGCAATGGTTAGTTTACGTATTTAATATATGCTATGCTTTACTCCCACCCCCCTAATGTGCAAATATATAGCCCAAATTTGTTTCTAAACTATTACAGATTCGCGATTTCAAAAATCCGATCAACGAAAACGGAAATGATTGCAATTCTATATGTATAAATACAAGAATATTTGGGCCGGAATAACTCCACAACGGTGAGTTTGCGGTAGTTTTGCAAGAGAGAAAAGATATTCCAAAAGTCAAAATGCATCTATTAACAATAGTTTCATGACCCTAAACAATTGTTCAGGTAATAGGAACATTGACCCAATTTGGTTCTTTTTTAATGAAAATATACAAAAAGTTACCCTTCAACGAAAACATCGTAAAACAGATATTTTCAAAATACATGGTGTTCAATATAAGTGTTTTTCAAAATACAGCTGTCTTCTCTCCTTCCCCGAATTGTCACCCCCTGTTGATGCTGAAGGTTAACTTTTCATTTTGCTTGAAGCATTTTACAATGCAGAAATATATAGTTACAGATGTTTTACTTACTAACTGTGTTTCAAAACTAATAAACACAAAAAATTAGCCTAATTAAAGCAAATACTATGAAATACACTTTTTGATCCTTGAAGCATTTTGTTTCAAAAAGTTTAAATGTTTTTCCGTACTGCTCTTGCGTTGGAGCATTCATCTTTAAAACTTAGACAATAGCCACTTAAATTTTACAGTAAAAAGTGAGGAGTGGGAAGGAGTAAAATTGACAAAAATACATGACAATTTTTCTGGGCTTGGCCGGTGCCACCTGTTGTATATTATTTCTGAGATTTGGAACCCCTTCACGAAGGGGAGTCACGGAAAGTTTGAACTTTTGAGCCCAAGGGGCAGTTTTGGTAAACATTAGAATGTAATTTTTCACACACTCACAACATTTTCACTAGAAGACGGGATCTATAATCTCCTCAGCACTCAAAATGAATGAATTACCGGGGGCAAGATCTCGTCCTTTGCTCTCAATGCTGGTATAAAGAAACGAGGGATCTCTTACTTTCCGCCTCCTTGTGTATATCTCTAAGCGCTACATGTGCCTCACTGCTCGAGCACGTGCGGGACAATACTACTACACGTGATAAAGTCCCCACAATGCTTGGCACAATTTTTCTGGACTTGGCCGGTGCCACCTGCTGTATATTATTTCTGAGATTTGGAACCCCTTCACGAAGGGGAGTCACGGAAAGTTTGAACTTTTGAGCCCAAGGGGCAGTTTTGGTAAGCATTAGAATGTAATTTTTCATACACTCACAACATTTTCACTAGAAGACGGGATCTATAATCTCCTCAGCACTCATATTGCACACTATGTTCAAAGATATTCTTCCATAAGCTGGAAGTTAGACCTTAAAATATCCCTCCTCTATCCCACCACATTGATTTTTGTGGGTTTCATGACCTTTTAAGAAAGTTGGATAAACTTTACCTGAAATGCACTTTTTGAAGCCTCAAGTAGACCACAGCAAGATCCACTGACACTCTATCTCCCAAGCCAATATTTCAAATTTTGCCAAGCGATACTGCCCATAGATAAATCGACAATGAATCAAAAATATTTTTAAATTCCTTTTTGAGATATTTCCATCTAAAAATCTTTTTTGCGATACTTTTGGTCATAAAGTAGAAAATAACAATAAATCCCCCCAAAATTTTCGAAAACACATTTTGCCCCCCCCCCCTTCTGCTACATTTTCGTGAATTGGCGATTTGTGTCTTATTGAACATTTTTATACAATATCTATGATTCTGGTTGCATATACAAATGCATCCAAATTTTTGGGAACGAATATGAATTAATCTGAAGAATAAAAGTAAGTTTTTCTTCATTGAGCGCTAAATGATATTTTTGAAGCAAATTTTATGTTCAGACTAAAACGCACTTAAGAAGATCTTCCATATTTAGAAACACAAGCGAGCACCAACCATGGAGCATTGGTGTTTTAATGGGATTTTCTCCGTTGTTTGCGTTACGGACTTCTTGCTTATCAAGGTGATTATTTATGGATAGTCTGTATAGCAACTATAAAAGTAAAATTTTAATCATTCATAATTTTAACCATTAGCCTGATTTATGCAGTACAAGGCAAAATGAAAAGCATTTCTGTCCTCATCATCTCCCTGAATCAAATGTGTCAACAGGTACTAATTTGGGGGAGAGTAATGCACAAGTACCGTCTCTAAATTACATAAACACGGGCCGAGAAATACTCTCCCTGCGTACATTTCTGCAATAACCCGTTAGGTGTTGATCCTTCTCTAAAGAATCAGCTAAATTCACGCTTAATTACCGCAAAGGCCCCTATGACAGAAAGTCGTTAATGCGCACCGACCTTAATCTCTGATTTTTTTTTTCCACAAGATGAAAATAATAATGGCCAAATTACATGGCAGGGTGATAATAGTTGTTTTTGTTAGATCAGGACTAGCCCTTCCTGTAAAGGTGAAGTTTTCAAACGATGGATCAGAGAAACTAATGGAATCTGTTTGCAATCCTTCAACTATTTTCTTCTTTCGTGGTTTAAGTCTTGAATATCTGTCTGTTGTCTGATGAATAGTCTATTGTCTATTGCATAGTCTGATTGTAACCCTTTTTTCCACTGGGGAACCCGTGAGGACTAAATCTCAGGAAAATAACCAGCCGAATCATCTCTTTTTTCGCTCCAAGAGCAGAATATCGTCAACATCCTTATATTTTTGTGGAATCCACATCGATGAACAGATTCTGATCAACATAATCTGTTTGTAATTTCGTAACAATTTTCTACTTGCTACTGTCTTGTATTATGTCTTGACTCCGTTGATTTCGCAGGTGTAACCTGTTCTTCTCAACGATGGTTCTAGGCCTGGGCAGATGGTTAGGGGGACAGCTGCCCCCCCCCCAATTTTTCTGAAATTTCAAAATAATCTCTAGTTATTTTTTATTTTTACACTCCTATTGTACATCTCCCCACCCCCACATACACATTATGAGGTTTAAGACTGCTATTGAATTTTCCACAGGGAATCCTAGCAAGCTAGTACGAGGATTGTGTTAAAACCTGACGTCTTCAAAATTTAATTGTTTTACAATGTAACGATTAAATGGGTTTTGAAACAAGTAACTTTGTCTGGGGTTTTTAACTTGTAATACCAGTTTCTCTAGTCGAATAACTAAAAACTTTTAGTTGAAACTTGATACGATTTTAGAGTATCGATTGCTTTTGAATTAAAAAAGGGAAAAAATGTTGTGCCTACTGAATCTGAATTCTTGGGCTTAAGCCCGGAGTTCTTGTAATCGTAAAAGAGAAAATGTATTAAATAACAGTAGCGAAGTTGTGAATCAAAAATTAATTAGTTCTTTAGGTGTGTCTTCAATTGAAACCAACTGTGATTATTTTATTATTTTGATAGAAACAACTTCTTTTAGAGAGTGGCGGTGTATTTTGGAAAAGAGAGCAAGTTTTTGAAAATGCAAAAACATGCGAATTGAGCGAAAAAATTCAACAAAAGCCACTTGAGAAAATATAATTTACTTTTTTGTGAATAAAAGACAGCCCATCTCGCTATTCGGTCTTTCGTCATTGCAAAAAAATAGTTTTAAATTTAGTAATGGTTCTAAACTTGGAAAGGCCACCACAATAATCACAAGGCTTCCTAGTCGAAGTACTTTTCACAGAAGCGTTTAATTGCATGGCTTTATCCTGGCGCCCAACAATGCAATGACTGTCGTCTAATGAGTTTTTTGTGGTCCGTACATGGTGTTCAGCTTAGTCAAACAAAAATTTAGTTTTAGTCCCCAAAAACCCGGTTGTAAGATGGTTGAATGTGTCGTTAGTTGTCTCTTAAAACCGTCAAAGTTTGGGGCCATAAAAGCAGTCACATTTGCCTTTTCAAAAAACGGCGCCGAGTGAAATGAAAACGGGTTCCTTCATTTCTATTCGATAGAATGTCAACCATGGTCGTAAAACATGCAAATTTTATGATTGTAATTTGCGAAGTTTTTTCGCAATTTGACATCTTACTCAAATATGCAAAGAAATTGATTTAGCATTTTCAAAATATGTGTGAAACTCAGCATTCCTTTAGAACTGATTCCCAACGTGGGGCGCAGACCCCACTGATGGGGAATGACAACATTTTGCTTGGTCATGGGCAGAACGTTCACCCTTCGGCTGACTATACTTAAGAGCCTCAATTTCGATAAAAAAAAATCTTGTGAATAACGTCCAATTCAAATGAATTTCAAGAACAGGAGAGATCCATGATAGCATTGCAATGACATTATACATTGTATAAAAGGTGTTTTCAGACAATGTCTTTTATTAGTGTAAAACAGAAGACGACCCAAAAGAAGATACTAAGTTAATGGTCTTTTAAGCTTCCTTCAGGTATACAGAAAATTCTGAATAAAAATTGTTTAATATCACGGAGGGGGGGTTAAGGATTTATAAATGCCTAGGTTGGGCATGTTCTAAAATTGGTTAGGAACCATTGCTTTAGAACAACACAAAGTTTTCAAAATATATTCTGCAAAATAGAAGTTAACTATGCATACGCATTTTCCCAAGTAATTCAAGGAATTCAAAATACCATATGGAAATGTAATTTATTATACTTTTTTCTTGGAGACGAGTCTGTGAAGTTCTCATTTTCTGTTCAAAGTCATTGCTCAATATCTCAATATCTTTTCAAATATTCCCAACTAGTCTTTATCCCCCACTCCCCCGAATATGAGGTAATGAATCAGCTTTTGAAAAATATTAATGACATTTAATCTCTTCTTTTCACGTGTATATGTTTAAACAAGGTATGTTTAAGTTTTAGAATTTAGTAGCCTAGTCAGTTCTCAGAATAGCTTCACACCGCTATGGTGGTGTAAAATATTTAAAAAAGTACTTTAGTTAGTTTATGGCTTTTATTTCTTTTTAGCTGCTCGTCTCAGCAGCAGTTCTCAAATGTGCCGTCCTTCTCCTCACATGCTGACGCCTTGGCTGCAAAGTGATTCAAAGTCTATGATAGGAGTTAATGCTCACCAAGGTCATCCAGGATGGGGCACTCACTTTCCCATGACGTCACCATCATATAAAGCAAGTCATCCTCATGGTAGTCCACCGTCAAGTTTCTTTCCGCCAACACCCCCCGATGAAAATCCAGATTTACCAAATAATCAGTTAATTCAACGAAATGGAAGTCCTTCTTCTGATGACAGCAGTTCAGAAACAGAACAAGCGAACTGTAAAGAAGAAGTAGGTTACGGTGGAACAGGACCTATTGACTTGAAGACTCAAGGACTTTGTGGATTAAATTCTGAATTCAGCAAAACAGCAGGAATGGTTTTTGGTAGCTTTCATGGATCCTTTTCAGCCTGTGCTGTCACCAAGCCCCGAGAAGGTACATCTCCTTACCCATCCCCAGGGAATGCAACAGGGTCAGGTTATTATAATGGGGATTTACATCCTGCTGCATATGGGTTTCACCCTGGTGCTGCAGCGGCACTTAATTCTAAGTCACTTCAAACTGCAAGAGCCAGAACGAAAACGAGGTCAAGTGCCGGTAAGACTACCTTATAGAGCACTGCTTACATTTGGTGACGGAAAAATTTCACTAATTTAGTTCAGTTAATTAGCAAAATGCACAATTTAACATTATTATCAGCAATGTAGCAAGCTGCATTTTATCGTTGAAACGTGGTAAATTTGAAATTACGTACACGCTAAAAACCTAATCAGACATGTATAATAGTAACGATAATAGAGTATTAATGTTATACAAAATGACAATGTAAAGTATAGAAAAGCTAAGGTCCGTTTCACTTTTACCAAGGCCATAGAGACAGATTTAGGCAGATCATGATAACTCTGTTCTAAATGACTTCCTTTTATTTTCAAATTCTTTTTGTCACTGAGAATTAAAATCCACTTTATAACTTATTTTTTTATTGTAAGAAAATGCTAAGTATTTGAGATTAACAAGAGCTATATGTAAGAATACAGGGAGGGTTCATTCCCATTTTCAAGACCATTGATATCTATTGTTTTTAGGGGGTATTTTGTGTTCTTCCTTTTTAATATAATAGAAGCACATTGTTGGAAGAAATAAATGAACTGAAAAATATTATCAGTAAAATTATTAATTTGATAAATACTTAGGAGCAGCTTGAATCGACGTAAAGTACATTGCAGGGGCCCAAGAAATCATTTATTAAAAACAAAATGTATTGTTTACGTTTTCAACATTTTAAAGTTAGATGTATGCTTTTAGCCCTTAGAGAGACGGCTTGATTAACTATGCTTCTTGTAGTAGTTTTTAAGTAAAATATTTTTCAATTTATGATATGTTAAACCATTCACGATAAAATGCAGCTTTAGAGGGTAGATGTAGCATTATGCCGTCGTTTTCTTCTCTGGCTTCCAAATGCATAAAGATACTAAAGTGCCCATTATTAGAGGGTTGTAGGATCGGGCACTCTTTGCGTAATTTTGCTAATTCTATTTGGTAATATCCCTCCCCCAAAATAGCAAAAGGAAACAGGTTCCGGTTTACTTTCCTGAGCTGAGCTTATATCCATAATTACATTACTATAGACTAATAAGATTACAACTTCTATCACACCTTTCCTATTAAGAAAATATGCAATCATCTAACGATCATGCGTAGAACACATTGCTGGAAAGTTTTGAGTAAACTATTGCCATTTTCTGTCACAGTTGATGTGGGACGCATTAGTGTGATTTCTGACACTTTTACATTTGAGATTCCCTTCATGTACAATATGCTCAAAATATTTTAGAGTGCTTATTTTCTAATGAAGTTTACCCCCCTGTCTGAATAATCTGTTCATACTGTGATTGAATTTTGGTAGCTTAAACAGCATGCCATATTTTTTTTCTATTTTTTCCTAATCGCCTGTCTGCCTTTTATCCTGTTTAAATTGAGGCATTTTCTTTCCTAAATTTAAAGGCCTAGAAAGAATTCTGATATTCAAGGTTGTCTACAGAGAAAGCTCTGAAGGGACCCCCTTCTAGAAGACACCCGTAAGAAGTACAGAACTTTATAAAATTAAAAAGATAGTATATTCCAATTAATAAAATTTATTTTAGTCAAGGCCATATCCAAAGAGAGGAGTTACAGAGTTTGACCCCCCCCCCTCCCGAAAGTCTTTTGAACTGTGAAGAGACCCCCTTCTAGAAGACACCCGTAAGAAGTACAGAACTTTATAACATTAAAAAAAAATATATTTTCCAATTAATAAAAATTATTTTAGCCAAGGCCATATCCAAGGAGAGGAGTTACAGAGTTTGACCCCTCCCCCTCCCGAAAGTCTTTTTGAGCTCGTGAAAGCGTGACAGAATACAAATGAATAAATTTTAATATGTTTTCAATGTTTTTTGTTGTCCCCTTCTGAAGGTTTTATCATACTATCCATGTCAAGCACAAAAGGCTTGGCTAAAGCACTCGGAAGCCAAATATCACGCTTTGCAACACGAGAAATTAATAGTACTTGGCAAGGGAAAGGCTATACCTACTTTTAGAAGAGGTCTGTTGTGCCCCAGTTTTTACAGGGATTTTCAACAATTGTTTCAAATCTTCCTTTGACTCAGAACAGAAATTGAACATTTGAGAGTTTTCATGCAGTTGGACACAGTCTGGCACAAGATATTGACTGCGTCCGTAGATTTCCAAATTTCACTCTTTGGCAATTTCATTCGAGCATAATTTACCGGCAGAATTCTTACAAGCATTCGGTAAAGAAGTTCTTTACAAAACAGAAGAAGCAGCACCTGGAACTTGGATAGGGGGTATTGGTGACGTTGCTCTAATCAGTCAGACTGGTCAGTGGTGTCAATTCACGAAATGTAGTGGGGCGACTGTTTTTCGAAATTGCTCCTTTTTTTTATTCCCCCTGGAAATACCAATTTTCAATGAAAGTAGCCAAGAAAAAGGTGTCTTTCAAAATTAATGGGGACAAACCCCTCTCTTTAACTGATGCACCGGGGCTGCCACCAAACGTGTTGCATTTTCTAAGAAGGTCATCAGGTTTTACAATATATCAGCAACTTTAGAAACAAGAGCCAAAAGACTTTTACCAGATGGTGTATGCGCACCATTATTGGAATTATTATTCTCTCTATTCATGAAAAAAACTTCATAATATGCATCTCTTTATTATGCAGACACCTATCATAAAAAAGCAAAAAGGCGAAAGTAAAAAAAATTATTGTAAGAGCTGTATACACAATTTTGCTCTTGGTAAATTTAGATGATTCAAAAAGCATAGCTACTAAAAAATATATTAAAAAATAAGAAGTCTTCTAATTACCAGGGGTGGGAGGGGAATAAACGGCCCTTCGTTTGGCTGTTTAATTATGTGCGTTTGTATAAGTTATATACACTGTTGTAAAGATTAGTCGGAAGCAACATATATGAAATCTGAGAAATGCGGGTCTATATGATCTAGAATTGATGGAATAGGAGATAAAACCACTTAAATTCGTGCCATATAGATCGCACGCGAACGACACGGGGGGCCACACATATGGGTGGTTTATTGGGTTGAAATTTTAATTTGAAGGTTCCTTTGTATTTTTATCAGTTTTTTCTAGTGGGCATTAGACCATTCGGAAGGAAATTAGACGCTATCGAGTTTTGACTTCTGCTTCCGTTGCCTCATAAACTATTAGATAATTGTGAGAGAAATTCTTAGAAAATCTTAATAATTGGCTATGAAAATAAGAATGAAATGTAAATTTGGGTGGTCTTATGTCATTCTCATTAATTGTTCATGGGTCTGTCCCATATCCAAAAATGTTCCGTTTAATTTTCAAATATTATATTTTGAATTATTATGGTCAAAAATATATATGTAAAAACGCTTCGCATTGGTTCATATGAATGATTTGCATGTGCGTAAGATTTTTGCCATGGGGTAGGGGGAGGTAGGGTTGATTTTGGAATTAAAGTAATAAACATGTACTAGATGTACAGTTCAAACTGCAATACAGTTAGAAAAAATTGTAATAATTTGGTAGTTTCCTAAAATTTGCTGTGATTTCAGGATTTAGGTCTTAAAATATTTCATTATTAGCCTACTGCTACTCTAGTTACAATTATACTACTCACAAAATGGTTTAGGAGAACTCTCAAAAATGTTTTGAAAACACAGAATTCTCAAAAAAATTTGAAAACACAGAATTCTCAAAAATGTTTTGAGAACACAGAATTCTCAAAAAAATTTTGAGAGCTCAACTTAAAAAGTTCTCAAATGTGTTTTGAGAACTGTTTACTTCCAGAGTTCTAGAATTATCTTTAAATATCTACTTACAGAGTTCTCAGAAACGCTTGGAGAACTCTACTTACAAATTGATTTAACAGAACTTTGTACTTATAAAAACTGTACACGTAATATGTTCAGTGAAATTTTAAAATGCACCAAATTAGCACCGTAGTTAATCGCCAAAATATTGCTTTTACTGATAATAATACGTATTTAAAAGCTTTAAACCAGCAAACGCAAGGTGTAGAAACAAGATCGATAAATTCCATTTAACTAGAGAAAGTCAATTATGTAAGGCATAAGAAATGACCGAATTTATCATTTTTATTAAGCTATTAAATAAAAAAACAAGTTTTTTTTAACTGAAAGTAAGGAGCGATATTAAAACTTAAGTCAAACAGGAATTATTCCGTATATGAAAGGGTATGTCCCCTCCTCAACGCCCCATTCTTTACGCTAAAGTCTTTTATTGTTTTAAAAAGTAGAGTTGTGAGATAGAGTCAAACTTTAGCGTAAAGAGCGGGGCGCTGAGGAGGGGAAAGTCCTTTTCATATACAGAATAATTTCTGTTCGTTTTTTATGTCCCTCCTTACTTTCAGTTAAAAAACTTTTTCTTTATTTAATTTCTGATCGTTTTCGAATTAATCCAGGTCTTGATTTTGGCTCATCGTACATGAATAATTAAAACAAAATTTGCATATTGATTTTTGCTTTTTTTGGCAAAATGGCTTTCTCAAAGTTTTGATAGTACGATTTTAAGAACAAAGAGGTGGAGAGGGGCCAAGTTACCCTCCAATTTTTGGTTGCTTCTTAAAAAGCCACTAGAATTTTTAATTTTCCTTACGAGTGTTTTTATTAGTAATAAATATACGTAATTTACGAAATAACTTGCGTAACGAACTTCTATATTCGTATATTTTATTGCATATATAAGGATGTTTTACCCCTTGTCCATACTCTTGTCCATACTCTTACCCCTTGTCCATACTCTTTATACCAAAATTGGAATTTTGTTCCAATTCTTTAAGAAGGACCCCTGAATCACAAAGGCCGTTTAATGAGAATAAATAGCTCTTTTGAAATTACTAAAAATACTTTAGCGTAAAGAACGAGGTATTGACGAACCCCCTAATATACGAAGTCAGTTGAAAAAAAAACTTGTTTTTCTTATCTTTAAGTTAATAATTTTTGTTAATATTGCTGGAAAATCCAGCGCCCTCTTCATCGAAATTCTCTTCCCCTTGATAAACTCCTCCATGGAAAGATCCTCCTACGCAACATCCAACCCCCCATCACCATAAAAATCCCGTCTGAATGCTTCCCCATAACCAATACTGTATGTAAACAATGGGCAAACTTCATAACTTGCAGCCCTTCCCCCAGGAATGTGGAGAATTAAGTTGTCCTCAAAGACAAAGTTATTGGACTTTTCGACTATGCTGAACAAAATGGCTATCTCGAAATCTTGATCTTGTGACTTTGGTAAAAAATGAGCGTGGGAGGGGCATAGTTGCCCTCCAATATTTTTGTTCACTTAAAAAGGGAACTAGAACTTTTAATTTTCGTTAGATTGAGCCCTCTCGCGACATTCTAGAACCGCTTGGTCGATTCAATCACCCCTGGAAAAAAATATCAACAAATAAACATGCATCCGTGATCTTTCTTATGACAAAAATAAAAAAATTCCACATTTTTGCTGAAGGGAGCTTGAAACATCTACAGCAGGGTTCTCTATTACGCTGAATTTGATGGTGATGTTTTCATTAGGATTCTAAGACTTTTAGGGGGTATTTTCTCCTTTTTTCGAAAAAAGGTAATTTTTCTCAGGCTCGTAACTTTTGATGGGTAAAACACACACACACACACACACACATATATATATATATAAATATTATGTATATATTGGTATCAATGTCCCGTTTTTTTTAGTTTCGGTTACTATTGAGCCGGGTCACTTGTACTTACAGTTCGTTACCGCGAACTGTTTGATATAAAATTGTCTAATTCCAATTTGGACCTTAAAAGGGAATCTTCATAATTTTTGTTTTACAGGTATCATTACTTACTTCAAAATTTCATTAGTTTTGGGCTGAATTCTTTAGATCTTTAACTTTTTCCCATATGTTCTAGGATTATCCTTTTTACAGCAATGGGGGAAAAGTTTCACAAAAACGCATATTGAAAATGAATAAAAAAGCAACTTTAAAGTAAATTTTAGCCAATTAAAAATTGTCCAATTTAAAGAGCTTTCGGAGCAACATTCAATGAAATTAGGTTAATAACATGCAATTGATGTAGTACACAACCCCTTGGCAAGACCTAGTTTCAGGTATAAATGTGAAACTGTCAACTAAGCGCCATGTTAGACATTGACTGCGAAATAAGGGATTTCTAATTTAGCTTTGGATTTAAAGTCACGTGACTTCCGTGTCCACTTTCACTTTTTGTCCCATAGGATGTGGATTTGAATGACTTCATGGCCTATCTTTTTTTCAAATCATTCGACCTTGTCCCCTGTGACTAAATCGACTGCTGTTGATTTTGACTGTTCTGTCAGCATGCATAATAATGATGTTAATAACTTATAATAATACTACATATTATAAGCTGTTATAAAGGCCATGCTCGGATAACATTCAATCATAAATGCTATAATACTTGAAAAAATTCACTCTATTTAACATCCTTCCCTTTAATACGAAATTTCCTACTGAAGGAGATCTAGGTTCCATTATCCTTTGGAACCCTCCCCCCCCCCGAAAAAAAATGAATCTCTTATGAGAGAAAGCTGCCTTCACTGATAAGAATAAATTAAAATTAAGCCATAAATATTCGTATAGCGCGTCTCCTCTTGGGAATTGACGCAACTTTATTTTCATGGAAAAGGGGTTACAAAACCCAGAAATAGATTTCAAATATTGTACCATTATAGTTGAAAAAATATAGGTACAGTATAGCCTACGTAACAGTTTTTAAATTTCAATCTTAGTGTTTATTGGTTATAAAGCAATATGGAAAATCAGTCCTATTCTTCTGAAAACTTTGATGATTTGAATTGTTAGAATGTCAATTCACGAGTTTCAAAATTAAGCTAAATAAATAATGTCAAACCTAGGAAAGAGGGGGAATAATCAGTAATGGTATTGTTTGCGGTAAAGGGCTGACGCGTGGTTTGATAGACCATAAATACAGCAGTTCCGACTTACGTATAAAGGGTTAATTGTTACTTTATTCTATTGAAAACACATGTCTTTTATCTATCCATATACTGAACAGTATTTACTTAGAAATTTTTGGATCTTTTCTTTTTTTAAGTAGGTCTTGGTTTCAGACAAAATTCTGAGTTTAATGATCAAGGGTTGAATCTGTTATGCGGCAACACCGATCTACAGGTCCTTTTACTCTACACTGCAAAAAAATCTTATGAGCTGCACATGACTACAGAAAATACACGCGAATTGGCCGACAAGTACTGGAATTTAGTGGAGTTGTATGTGTATTTGGGGGAGGAAACGTATAAACAGGATTGCCACCAGATGACAAAAAAATCGCTGGATTTTAGTGATTGTACTCTTACGGATTCTGTCCTTTTGCGAGAAGCAACGTTTTTGGAAGTGTAACACTGCGTCCTGGGGGCGCATTTCCAAGTTAAAGTTGTCACAATTTTACTAATAAAATATTGTATTTTCATCATATTTTTTTCATTAACATTAACCAACCTTCACTTCTCGAGTGTGTTTTATATAATAGACAAGTACCAAGTAAATTATATAGACAAATTAGGAAATCAATACAATCGCGAGATTTTAGCAATATTGCTACTAGAGGTGATTTTTTGTTCAACTATTAACAACCACGTGTAACGCACACATGTGTATAAGGAGAGATAAGGTGGGCCACAAAACCTGGCCCTCCTGGAAATTTTGAAATGTATGTAATTGCTGTTTAACTTCCCTTATCTTCATACAGTTTGCTGGTTTTATTATTGTTTCTTTCAAGTTAGCCCTCTTGCCAAAATGCTAGTCCACGGTCTACAATATATCCTTGTGTATGTGCCTTTTGTACGACTTATTTCAGATTTCCTAGCCAAAGCACACCCCAAAAAATAATTTCTAAGCTGTAGCAAAATTTAAATTACTAGACTAAATTGAGATTATGTAGACATCAGATTCTGAATCAGAATAAATTGAAAAGGAAACATTTAAGTTTCTAAGATCCAACCAATGCCAATAACACCACTTTACAATTTATAAAAAAGCCCCTAATACCACTATTTGGCCTTTTATATCGTTTGAGCGTGATGGTTAACGCCATATCGAATCACTTAGCTCTTAAAGTATGTATGTCTACCTGAAACTACGAAGCACGTGCTTGAAGCAGCTTTTTGTTCTGTCGATTATTTTATTACCGCTAAGTATTTCACGAGTATTTGTTATAAATTTAAATTGATTTTGCAGAAGGACGAGAATGTGTCAACTGCGGTGCAACCTCCACACCCCTGTGGCGTCGTGACGGGACGGGACACTATCTATGCAACGCATGCGGCCTCTACTACAAAATGAATGGACAAAACAGGCCTCTAATCAAACCAAAAAGAAGACTGGTAAGTATTTAAGCAATCCACTTAGATTAATACACAATAATAAAGTAAGGTGTGCTGGCTAATTCTGGTCAAACGAAGTAGGTGGTCGTTCAAATCTAGGCGTCGCTTTTTTGTTTAATTTATTTCACTTGTACCAGGAAAAAAAAGAAGTGAGGTAGTTCTAGCATTCTCAAAATAGTTAAAAATTATCGACCAGTTATGCTTTAATCCTTGTAGAAGCGTGAAGCGTCCAAAACTCTGTTAAAGTTGAAGTTGCAAGCACCTAACTCACCGTACTTGTAAGAGATATAAAACAATGATCGGTAAAATTCTAGTTAATTGACTTCTTGCTATCTCGAAAGGGTTTAGGTTAGGAAAATGAAACTTTCAGGGATGGCTCTACAGGCTAAAGTATGTCCCAGGAACAAAAAAGAGATGTAAAAAAACTAGTCAACAAAAATTTTTGTTCTTCCCTGTTAAACACAACCACAAACCTTAGATTAAAAAAAAGTTTGACTCATTATTATTTTACAGGCGAGCTTGCATCTAAAAAAGTTGTGTTAGACCAAGAACAAATGAAAGAAATAGAAGACATTAGGAACTTTGCAGACCTTATTTATGTACCAGAATCAATGATTGTATTGGGTGCATCTGATTTAAAACTACTTTGCAGGAAGTGTGTTTTGATTTTGAGCACCCGATTAAAGATATTTCACTAGTAATAGAAAACCAGGGTATCGCCCAATAAATTCGAGAAAAAACACTATACTTGACGATCCGGATATGGACCCCTCTCCCCCCAATAAAATTCGGGAGACTCACCCCTGTAGAAAACACTAAGGTCACGAATAATAGCTATTCAGACTTCTTTATTAATTTCATCTGCTGTGAAAATTGTTTTTTCACCCTACCCCCTAAATTTATTTACTCATCTGAATTTTAATATTTTTTTTTTATTTTATGGCTAGTTACTCGTAATCTGACAACATCCACTTTGAGCTTTTTGGTCTTAGCGAATGTTTGATGGTTCTTGTTTCGCTTGTTTTAAATACAGAAATCTGGTAAAAGAAGACTTGTCACCAATGGCCCCTGACTCGTCAGTGCAGATATTATCTCAAATTTCTGTAGAGCTCAGACTCTGTTTGCCAACCTTTACCATCAAGCTTATTGACTAATGATAAGCAGATTAATTATTTTAAAGTCACTTTAAAATCCATTAGCTTAGGATTGATTACCACATTGTTTCGGGTTAAAAACAAGAGTAAGCAAACAAGGAGTCAAATTTTCCATAAACGTGGTGGCAATTGCTATTATTTCGCCTGTCAAAATTTTAAATCTGTCACGGTCATAGAATGTGTAATTACCAGTTTGGGGCGCTAATGATCACCCGAAAGGACAATTTTCATCGAAAACCTGACTTTCCTTAATTGTTAGGTTAAGGCGCCCGTATATTGCTACTAGCTGCCAGTATACCTGTAGAGTTTAGCAGGGTTCTTGCTACCTTGACACAACGGGGGTTGTCGCGACTGTCTTTTGATTTATCATAGGGTATATAGTCTAAGGGCCCACTGAAGCTACCTGTGGTGTAACTATTAGGTATCTAACTCGGGGTAATTGTGACACACTCCGGTGACTAATATGATAAACTAAACCTTTCGCCAATTATTCAAAATTCCAGAAATACGATTACCCATAAAATACAATTTTGCATCTGTCGTGATTTAATAATTTAGGGAAAGGGTTTTGTGTCATGAAATTTGAATATTGAACATTTATACACCCCTCTGTGCCTTTTGCCAAGTTGTTAGAGTCAATGCAACTCCTATAAATTATGCTTTTGAATGTCCTATAGAATTTTCCATTGAGGCTTGTTTGAAAAATGTCGTGTCAGTTTCGTTCCACACTTTTATTGCTTAATTCGTGGTCGTTATTCTAAAACGAGTGATTTAACTCGCTATTTATTGGGAATTTAAATGGAATTCTTTAATGTGAAGCCAAATCTATTTGCAAGCCTTTTTTCAGTACCTTCTTTTTCATTGAAACTTAGTTGTTATGTTGCTTCCTTTTTTTGGTTGATGCGTTTAATTGATAAGTCTGTCACTCCGAAAACTAGATTTTTCTGTAAATCATTTTTCACTACCCATTTTTATGAAAAGTAAAATTGTTTGGTCGTTTGCTTTTATTTCGGTGTTTAGTCAATAATGGAGAGACTAGAGAGCTCAAAATTCGATATTCTTTTTGTTTTTGAATTGTTATGTATATTTTTTTGCATTCAGCATCAGAATTTTTATAACAATTTTTAAACCAGAATTTTTCTTCATTTGTGATAGCAGACAACTGTAAGAAAATGCTCTTTTTTTTGTTATTGCACCATTTTTAGCCCATTTACAGTGCTTTGTTGAAATAGTGTTCGAGTTTGTCGAAACAGAGTTCGAGTTGTTTGTCAACCCGTGTATCGGGTCTGTTATTTTTGCATGGTCATCAATGACTTTCTGACTATTGAAGCAATATTTTTTTTCTGTTTATGTTTTTATGACAATTTAAGTTTTATGCTAAATTTATTGATATCATGGATAGGTTGATCCATATTCACGCTATTGAAAACCTTACAGATTAGCCTGATATTTTCTATAGGTAAATTACTCAATGCCTTTTAGGCTCCTATGACAACATCCGTATTTTTTACACGAGGCCTTTGTGTTTTCAGTGAAGCTCTGGTTTTGGATAATTCTATAAATATAATCGGGTTATCTGTAATATATTTACAGATATATATTACATAGGCTGCAAAGCAGTAGTTTGTGTTCATTTTAAGTTTCGACTTCAACTTTTTTTTCCATCAGGAAAACTGTTTAAAAAAAATAATTTTTGCTCGTGTTTGTTTAAAAATGTTGCAAGAAACTAATTGAAAAGCTAATTTTCCTTCTAGCGGCTACTGTGTAGGGAAAAAGCGGACAAGCTACAGATATTCATGTGAAATAAGATGATCTTCGTTTTAAGGCAGGGGCAGTAAACCTTCGGTCAATCAGTTTGTGACGATGCCGATTTCAATGGCGTACTTCAATTTTGATTCAATAACGTGTCATGCTTCATTGGCTTCAGGCTCTTTTTGAAATTCTCAAAAATTTATTTTCGTAAAAAAAACATTCTGTCAAATCTGTAAATAGTTCTTAGGAGTGAATCCCTAAGAGATCCAAAGGCGTTAGAATAAAGTGACTTGTCAGTGTAACTCATGCAAAAAATATGATCTTCGGTATTTTCAATATGAGTGACAGCAAATTTTCTGTTAAGGGTTTTTGACGATCACAGTTTCAGTCTCATTCATACAGTTCATTCTTACTATTCTAAAGAATGTGTCTTCATAATTAAGGAACAGTGTTCTCCTAAATGCGTATAATAGATGTTGTGTCCGCATTAACGTCAGTTGGATTTTTTTTTCTCTTAACAGTTTCTTTGAAAGAGTGTTAGAAAAATTTTGCTGGGCCATGATTTGCTGTTTATGCTACTGCCATAGCCATGGAAGGCTAAATTTCACTAAACGTATTGGTAGTTTTAAGATCAAACATCAGCTCCCTGAAAAATAGCTAGTGTTTACCCTTCGTGTTCGTGTTCATTCCAGACATAGAAACCGAGATTGTTCTGTGAATTTCGTTGCTGATTACAATCACCAACGTTTAATAGCTTCGTTTGTAATGGAGATTAAATATAAGCGGAAAAATAGCACCTCACAAAAACAATATACATGTCAAGCACGATTTTTAATAATTAAAGTTAATGGAAATACTAAACAATATATTTTTAATTTCGAGGTGGCTATTTTCTTCAAATATGTCAGAATCCAGTATAGTAATTTTCAATCTTTCTAGTGCATACCTCACTCCCAAAAAAGTAATAATAAGTTAATACATTCTTAGGTTTTATTTATGCATATAAGAAGTGTTAATAACAGGTTACTATGTTCTATGTTGGCCAGGGTAGCAATCTGACCGCTTTAAATCTGAGTTTTTATATCACCACTAATTTGCAGGTTCAGACCGCATGATGCTAAAAAAAAGATATAGTGGGTTGAATGATGCATTCCTCGTGCTTTTTTCATTATCATTTTTTTGCATGTATCTTAGGATGCACAAGCGAATCTCCTGTTGACACTTCCTTCCTACTGAGCCACGTTTTATGCTTTCTGGATAAGGTGCTGATAAACAGGAACGGATTAAAATCAATCT
Source organism: Artemia franciscana (assembly GCF_032884065.1). Classification (NCBI taxonomy): domain Eukaryota; kingdom Metazoa; phylum Arthropoda; class Branchiopoda; order Anostraca; family Artemiidae; genus Artemia; species Artemia franciscana. Next base: position 14,512,750 of record NC_088876.1, read on the forward strand.
ACAACAACAAATTCATTTAAACTAATCGCCACAATCAGAATCTTAGGGATGATACTGGGAGACTATTATCTTTAAAATAAACAGGGTCGCGAGATATGGACCCGTTACCTTTGCGTCGTCCCCGAAATGAGAGGGTTTATGGGCGTAATTTAACAATTAAGGAGTCTGAGAGATTACCTTGTAACATGTAGGACTAAACTGTGATATCGTGGAAGCTGGAGGAAGTAAGGAGACACGGCAACAGGGCAATTCTCACATTCAGGCTCTCAATGTTTAATATTGTGGGATCACTTAGTCTACCAGAATCGTGAGATAAGGGATTGGAGCCTCCGTTACTGCCACGAAGGTAGATTATATGGTGACTGAATTTTATAAGAGGTATAGGCAGAAGGGGTACAGCCTAGCGACAATATTTCACTGATACCTGAATTTGCCGAAATTATGCAGGATAAAATTTATTGAGTTCTTCTATTGAAACCATTTTATGCGTCATGGAGGAGCATTTTGAAACTGTGCGTAAATTTTCAATTTGGTTTCTAACTTCGAGTTTGTTTCCTCCAAATTTCTCCAAAAAATCGTATTTTTCGTAAGGACTCTGGAAAGTCGCTTGAACATTGTGACATGGAAATTTTTTTTGGTACTTGTGAACACACTCAATAAATGAAGTTAGGTTCTTTTGTGAAACAAACTACGATGCAGGTAGATTTTAATTAAATATTTGCATTTGTTCATTATTCATTTGATTCAATTCAATTCAGAACATATTCAGTTTAGTTTGCTACGCATAATGATAGAAGATGGTGTCTGAGCATGGATTTTGAAATGAAGATTTGGAATTTCCCAAAGACTGAAAAAGAGGTAATTATATTTTTTTCAGGATAAGGGAACACAACAAAACTGTGCCTCAATGGACATAGCATGACTTTATACTCTTACGAGGAAGAACCTAACCTAAACTGCATCGTAGTTTGTTTTACGAAAGAACCTTACTTCACTTATTGAGTGTGTTCTGAATAATACACAAGTACCTTTTTTGATATGACAGAATGCTCGTGGGAATTTGAAAGTGGAATTTGAAAGTTGCCTAACAAAACGTATATTTTTTTAGTCAGCCGCGAGGAGAGCAGGAACAACTTGTGCGAATTGTAAAACGACAATGACTACACTTTGGCGACGAAACCCGAACGGAGAACCTGTTTGTAATGCCTGTGGTCTCTATTTCAAACTACATAATGTAAGTTACTCTTTTTTAAGTTTTCTTTACTCTTATTTTATTTTAGAAAGGGGCAAAAACTGGCTTCTTCTGCACCGAAAATACTGTGGCTGTGTCAGGCCCATATGCGTAATAGTTTTAGGGGGGGGGTCTAAAATAGACAAATTCTGTTGAAAATACAAGAAAGTATTTGAAAAATTGCGTGGAGCTCGATAATTTTGCGGAGGAAGCATGAACCCAAAGGCTTTCTTACTTACGTGACAGAGCTAAGTCACAAATCCTATGTTGTGGCTTAAGTTGTTTGGAGAAGCCTATTATTTATTTTTACCAATGAGTAGCCAGGCTTGTACAAAGAAGTTTATTCATTTTTTCAGGACTGGGGGATATCTGACATAAACTGACAAATATACAGGTGGTAAAAAAATAGATGGACATATAGAGAAACTTGTGGAAATTTCGCTATTTTGTGTGAAGTTTGGAAACCGGAAGGTTTCGAAGCTGCTCGCAAACCTGTCAATACCCGTGTGTTTTCCCAACATAAATCGGTTTTGAAAAAATGAAATGAGGGGTGGTAATTAAGTCCGATACTAACAGCAATTATCGCAATTTTAAGCAAATTAAAGGATTGCATTTTATTTAAAACTAAGATAAGACAAAACAAAAATAAATTAAAAAACATTCAACGTAGAAATGCCCTAAGCACTCACTGAATTTAGACTACTCTGTTTTCCAATTTGTATTTTTCAAACAGTCTAAGCTATCAATTGTAAAAATTAAATTCCAATAAGCCGAACATAAAAAACGAAATGTTTTAAAGCAAAAATTAAGCCAATATTAACAATTATTTTAGAATACTATTTTAATAGACCTATAAATTTATTGTGCTAATATCTTGTCCTAAGAAGAAGGGATCAAAACAATAATGTTTATTTTTGCTGGCATGTCTGCCTAAACAGGTTTGACATATTTTGCCCGTGTAATTTGATTCAAACAACCCACATGTCTACACTGGTGGTCAACCATATTAATCAGTCGGACAGACACTTAGATCGAAAAGTGCCCATTGGAAAATTCAAGTCGTTTTCGAGTGATTGATTATTCAATTGAAATTTAAAGTTGTGACATTTTGGCCTGTCATTCTGTATATGTTTCATACCTTGTTCTTTGAAAAATAAAATACTTAACATGAAAATTCAAAACTCTGATAGGTCAATTGTCCAATTTCGAAAACGGTGGTTCTAATATAAGTTCTTACTTACGATTTTGATTAAGGGAGAGGGCAGGGAGGGAGGGGGCAACTACAGAATGTCCATCTTGTTCAACTAATGATATGGAAAGTCTCCTTTTGTTATTCATTAATACCACTCCTCCTGGTAAAGTTCTGAGTTTTCTTTCCAAATATAGATTTTACTATTACCAGGATTTAGCTAGCTCTAATTTGAGCCGATCTGAATTTTTGTGTAATTTTTCAGCGACTAAGCAAATTCCATGAAAAATCTGATTGGCTCAAATTAGTGCTAGTTAAAACTCCGTATGAACAAATCTTATTGTGAATAGGATTTTACGGCGAAGAATATTAAAAAATTTAATTATTGGTGACATAAATACTAGCGTGTATTAGACCTATTAGTAAAGTAAACTTCCTTCTTGCTTGAGACTGACGGTACTCATTGAATTAGCATAAAATACCTTATTGTAATTTTTTCTTAAAGTTTTTGAATCTATGATTATCGAGGGTAAGACTATATCTAGGAGCGGGGTTTGAACCCCTCCCCTGAAATGTCAGGACAACTCGTAAAAACGTAGCAAAAATGCATATAAATTTTTTTTGGTATTTTCATCATATTTAGTTTTATTTCATTAGCATTAACCAAACTTCCCTTCTCGAGTACTTCTCGCATAATGCACGAATACCCAAATTTCAATGCGTTTTTTAAGTTTTTGTTTGTAAACCCCCTCCCCAAAAAACATTCCCCCCAAAAAAGAATCCTGGATACGACCCTGATTGAGGGTAAGGTTATCAAGGACTAGAAAGAAATTCAATAGAATTGAGCTTTGGAAAAAAGTGTCTGAATCATTTGAAAACTTGCGTAAGAGGTAAAGGAACTAATAATATATTACATAAGGCTATCCAAGGAGCTTATGCAACTTTGACCTACCAATAACAGTAAAAATATCTTATGGTTGACTTGGAAGAAATCTGATGATGACAAATAATATAACATGTATACTTTTGTAGGGTAAAGCTGTATATATATATATATATATATATATATATATATATATATATATATATATATATATATATATATATATATATATATATATATATATATATATATATATATATATATATATATATATATATATATATATATATATATATATATATATATATATATATATATATATATATATATATATATATATATATATATATATATATATATATATATATATATATATATATATATATATAATCCTAAGATCTTGGGGAAAACTTTGAGCAATTCTAAGGTCATCTCCCATTATTAAGAGGCGCAGCTCTGAAGGTCTCGGAAGCAAGCTAGTGTCCCTTCTAAACGAGCCATCGTTAACTGGCATGGTTCTAAAATCCGTCAAAGATAACAAATTCAAAACCTCAACAGACTATTAGTTTCAATTCGACTAAAACTGGAGATAAACTGGTAAAGATCAAGTTATCATCACTTACAACCGGAACAATGCATATCAAGTCCGTGCCGACACTAAGTGCCGCCCTCATTTAAGCACCCTGTTGTCAGATTTTTATACAGCAGCCGAGAAATTATTACGTCCCAGGCGTCCTTGCGTCGCGACTCGGCGTCTCTCAGGAGCATGGCTCTTTGTAGCTCTTATTACAATGCTCCCAGATTTTGGAAAATTTGCGGCATTAGTTTTTCTCAGGGTCTGAGATCTGATAAGTGTCATACTTGTCATAGATGACATGATGTCCGCAAGTCAATGGAGGAAAGATAACATGATGGCTATAAAAATAGAATGTTTCCCTTTTGTGCATCTGTCATCCACGGTGAGGCTCGCCGTGAAATGATGCACAATAAATTTAAAAACTAAGTTTCTGCTTTACAAAACTAAGTCTTTCTTTGCTAGATCTCAGTGATTCTGTCAGTTTATCAAAAGATTAAACCTTAATAGCAACTTTATTGTTGTGATAAAGCTACAAAAAAAAACAAAATTATTCTAAATTGTTAAGTTGTCATATTTCTTAAGCGCAGAAAATTGCAATAGATGAAAAACTAGTATAAGGAGGAGGAGGATAGGAGAAATTTTGGTTAAAAGTATTAGGAAGGACACCTTCCCACACACAAAAAAAATAATCGGAGACTATACTGAATTCTACTTAAAAGTAAAAAAAAACTTTTATTCAGGGTTTTGTGGATTTGAATTCTTCTCTCATTTTGAAAGTATCATAATTTATTATCAACTATCATAATCTCTGAGCAAATCTGAATTTTACGGAAGAGCAAAAATATTTCATTTAATTTTGTATATCTCAATTGTTATCTTCCTGCGTCAAAGTTATTAGCAAATATTTTCGTTACAAATTTAATTCCAAATTTAGTGTAGGCTATTGTTCCACTCGGAGAATAATTGTCTCAATCACTTATTTACCTAAAATGGGTTTCGAGAAGCAACACAGAATATCTTCTATATTCTCTGCTTACTTTCATCCACTAGTTCTGCGTTCTTGTTTTATTGATGTTTAGTCGTTTAGCACGTTCAGTCATGGCTAATTGGGTCCCTTCCCTACTACATTTTACACATAATCCATTTCTCCAAGTTTCCGCGCATCGACGTGTGTAATGAGGAAGATACAGGATTCCTGGAGTTTTGAAGTCATGCTCACGCGTTAAATGGTGATTGATAAGAGTAGCCTTTAGCCCCATTTGTCCGGTATACCATCAAAGCCAAAATATTCGGATTCCTTCTTACTGGACAACATCCGATATGCTGCGTTTTCTTAAATGGATTAAATGAAGGCGATCTATCTTTGCAAATGATTTAATCAGATTTTAATTTAATTGAATCGCATGAATAAGTAGGAATTTAAACATTTACCATTTTCTATTTCATATATCATTCGTGTTTTTTTTTTTTTTATTAGTGACTCCCTCTAGAAATTCTTAGCCCTTCTTCTATGAAATAAGTTGATGTGTGAGACCCTAAATCAATATCCTTTTACCCTTTATTGTTTAATTTATGTAAGTGATAAACCTTGAAAACATGGATCATTACGCTGGAATTATGTGTATAGATGACCAGATTGTACACAGTATAGGAAACAAAAGGAATTGAAAAGGAAAGTTCATAATTACACAACTTCACAGCAAGGCCGTATCCAGGGTGGGGGTTTACTGGACTTGAACACCCCTCCTCTCCCAATTTTTGTCTGATTCACAAAACAGGTAAAGAAAATGTATATAAACAAGTTTTGATGCGTTTTTATTCTTTTTATAAATCCAATTTTCGTTTTATAAACGTCTTGACCGTCCAAAACCAAACGCATACCCTAGACAGGTACCCCTAGAAGACCTATCTTTGTGGAGGGCGCATTCCAAACCCCGATTGTCATTCGAAATTGCTAGGTTGCATTAAAAATGGTATTGCTTTTTGAAAGTTAATGATTAAAAACGGATATGTTGAGCGCCGTTTCTACGTCACCTATAGACGCAGCTGGGCTGATACGTGATATGACGCATTTAACTTGAATCCAGCTTTAAGAGCGAACGTCTTTTGATTTTGGACAACAATTCTTCTGACACTCAAAAATACTTTTACACTTTTAATGTAAACGCATAAATATCGAGAAACGTTTAATTAATTTCTTTAACTTTTTTCTGCATCCCGGTTCACTCCGTTTTCAATTAAAAATATTACAGGAAACTAACCAGTTTCTTGGTTGCCGGAAAACTATCAATTCAAAATCCTATCCGGTTACATACTATTTGCATATTCCCTGATTTGCGAATTGCATGACTTCTTACTCGCTATTTCATCCGTATTAATTATTGGTCTCTTCTGTGGTAGTAGCACTGCTTGTCTATTTCACTTTTTGTCTCATGTTTTAACTAACTGTGTGGTCGACCATGTTAAGTTATCATTCACTAATATATTAAATTAACTTGGTGCTGTGATGTGTCCGGTGAGGATTTACTTTCCCTTTCTAAAACGGAGCTGAGGGTCAGTCTCAGTCAGCTTCTGAACATTGTTAAAGACAGTTTGTCGTAAGGGACTTTTTCTCTTGTCCCCCTTGACAGGAAATGGTTGACTTATCGAAGATATTTTAGAACCATGTTAAAGCATTAACAAATCTACATGTTTCGGCGAAAAATATAGACGAAGATAACAACCTTCGTATAAAGATAGAATGATAAACAAGCCATAATATTTTGTATTTTGCTAGGGGGGAAATGATTTTTGGTGATTGGCTGGTCAGTCTTCCCGATCAAAGTTAATATTTTGGAAAAAAAATGGTGAAAATTGATAAAACTTCCGTGAAATCGCCAGACTTCGTGCAGTAACTTTATCACTACATTTTTTCTGAATGAATGAGCACATTAGAGGAGGGATTCCTCCTCCCTTATTAGAGGGGTTGAGACACTGAAATTGTAGGTTGAAGACTCGTAAACTTTATTTTGAGGACTCGTATTTGCAACGTCGCTGTATCAGAAAACCTATGGAGGAAAGAAGAAATTCAAATAATTTTTAGAGAAGAAGTGCACTCAAACCATCTCTGCTCTAATCCTTTGAAAATGATTAGCCTTGTACACAAGGGCGCATCTAGGATTTTTGTTGTTTTTTTGTAGGGGAGGGGTGCATTATTTTCTCGAAGAGGGGGTGGTTACAAAAAAAGAACGCGTCAAAATATTTGTTTATGTGTGTATTTGTTACGTTTTCACCAGTTGGACAAAAATTTCAGGAGGTTCAAGCCCTGCAACCCCTCCCTCCTGGAAACGGCTTTGCTAGATACGCCTAAGCGTATCAGTCCTATCTCTGAAGATTGTTGTTGTTAATTGTTGAGGAATTGGGCTAACCAAATACAGATAGAAATATATATGTTTCTCGAATTCTATAACAAACTGATTTCCATAGGGTGTTTTGTTTCGCTGTTTCTGTTTCAAGTCGGAGTGAGGGGGGTTTAATTTTCGCGATTTCCTGCAGGGAAATCAAAACCGCGTAAATGACTATTTTTAAGCAATTAGGGAAAAATGCTGTTGCACCGATATATCTCATTGATCTTTCCCATGAGAGGGAAAGGGGCATGGCCCCATTTTTGCTCCCCTTAACAAAGACCCTATTATATACTAAAAAAGAAAAACAAATTACAGGTTAATGAGTTTCACATACATTTTTGCTTTTAAAAGCCTACATTGTTACATTTTTAAATGCTGATTTTGCTATTAATGCCAAAAAACGAATATTTAATGCTTTGCTTTTACTTCTTTGTCATACAATCACATTTGTCAGTCATTTCAGCTACATTAACTCACAATGAGAATCCTACATAAGAAATAATTATCCTTATTTGCCTTAGATTTATACCCACGGGTTTAAAAGCTTATTTATGTACCACGTTTTAGTCCTTCTCAAAGGCCATGCCTGGTTGGTTATAATCCTCACCAATCCTTAAGATGAACCTTAAGAGGTATAGCGGTATTACGGCACACTTCTCGAGTTACACAGAAGATCCATCCTACCTGTCAATAGGAGCTGGGGAAACAACTTGAAAAATTCCGAGTCTCGCGACGAGTTCTTTCAGACGACACATCAGATAAACCTCTTCATTCAATGTATCATCTTTTCAAAAAAAGAACTATGAATAGGTCTGCATTCCTTTGCAACTTGTCAACTATAGGTCGCCCTTTGCTACTGTATACAGGGGGGCGACACTTCAATGCGGGTTTACTCATACACAGTAACCCCCCGATGAGTATGTTTTTCGGGGACAATTGGGGCTAGTATTGTGATCCTTGAGGATGAAGGGTCAATATAGCGAACAATGGCATGACGACTTTTAAATGATAGTTCAACATGTGGTTATTGTTACATTGTAAATCGAACGCTTCATTCATCCGTAATATAACAGGCTACATAGATCAGTTAATCCCAAGGCTAATCTTCATGGTCTTTATTTGCTGTTATGATTGAAAATTATAATAAATGTAATTGAATCCTTTTCAGATACACTCCAGGCTGTAGAAGTCTAATAGGAAATAAAAGAACTGTTCCAAATAGAATTTGGAAAAGTCAAATATAATTTTTTTCGGCAGGGGGGGGGACTAGAATAAATAGATATTGTATAAAATGAATTACAACAAATTAGAGGATATATAATGAATATATGAAACTTCCAGGATGGGGAATACGGGCACAAAACTTGTTTGTTATTTTTGGTTATTATTCCTTAAAGCTTTTGCTCTATTTCTGATCTAGTTTTCATTTATTTTGTAAATGTGTTATTTTTCCTACATGTCAAAAAAGTACTAGTATACACATTAAGAATCACAATAAATACTATCATTTTTTTCAAATAAATTATGCTATTGTAGTGTAATAAAGTAATGTGTATTACCAGAGAGGAAGGATATTATAGATATGATACTCTTAAAAAAGGAAATAAAACGAATATAATATATAAAGTTGCTATTCTAAGATGGACACTCCGAGCTACTTTTAACGATATTTGAAAAAAAAGTTGAAAAGTGACAAAATTTATACATTAAAAAAACAAACATAAATAATAACAAGCATATGCACCCAGTGAATTTCAACTGCTTTTGACAGTTGAAATTCAGCTCTTAGTCGGGAAATATTCCATGAAATTTAGACTATGTAAAATGATAAGAGAGAATTTGGATAAAATTATTACTCGGATCTAGAGATAAATGACACAAAATACCAATTTGATATTTCAATTTTCCCATTTTGTTTGTATACATTTTGTATATCACTGTGTGTTTGAGGTCTAATCTTAATGAAGTTATAGCCGTCAGTGTTTGGAAGGGGTATAAACTGGTTTTTAAACGGTGTTCATTGAGATGTTAGAGAAAATAAATATTTTCAAACCCTTTATTGAAGCTAAATCCGACAGTTAAATCTGGTATTCAACCAAGTCTTTCAATTAGTCCTCCACCTACTGAAATCCTCTTTTTGGAAACAATTTGTAAACTTCCTTCGCAGTTTTCGACTTAGTCGTTCATAGGAGATAAGGTTTGATCCTAATCAGGTGTTGTTTGTCATTTAATTTTAGCGTGCGTCTTTAAATCATTCCGATTAGCGACAATGTTACATTGGACATTCTTTAATCGAAGAAAGAAAAGAACACTAATTAAGCCGGCATTTGCGAAGTATTTCACCCCCATGGTTTCATCTAAAAGAGTTAGAGTCATAGAATGCGCATGATCACAGTACACCCGCAGTTTGCTCAAAATGTCGGCTCCGGTGACTTGCTTACATGCAGTGAGCAAAAAACACAGAATCATCCAACATCATCTACCAGCTCGTCTGCAAACAGTACTCTTCGTGCTACTTGTTTCCTTTCTTTATGATCTGGTAATGACTAGCAGCAGAACATAACGAAGAGTTTCTGCCTCATCATCAACAATCTTGCCCTGCCCTATTTATATACGGCCTACAATGTTAAGCCTTTAGATTTATCGACTAATTTTTATCCGATTTTTTTACAAACTGTCTGGGATTATGCCATGGATATTAAGAAAGCTAAAATATTACAAAAACACCGAAATGTCAGATCAAAAAAGGGGGCGTGTTTCAGCATTGATATGAAATACACTTTCACGTCTCATAAAGTGTTTCTGATATAGTAGTATTTTTGGTCAAATACTGAGGAGCGAATAATTCACCTGTTATTTGCCGTTTTCACCCCACCCCCCTGAAAAAACTCTAGCCCATACGCCTGGCTCCCAAGGTCAATAAGTGACTTGCTCATTCTTCAATAATACTTTAGAACACATAATTTTGTAGTTTTTAGTTCCAATTGGAATAACTCCAGTAGCTTTATTATTTTCTGCTAAATCATTGAAATATAAGACTTAGCCAACTAATTTAAATCTACATTGATGGGTTTAGCTAACAGATCCTCAATCAATTTCATAAGACAGGGTCATAGACACTGAGTATTCCTCCTCCTTTTTATTTCTAGTAAAGTAGTCTATGTGAAGAATTGCCTGGATAATGTATGTTTCTACTACAATTTGCCTAAGGGTAACTTTAAAGCATGCTCACCAATTTCAGGATGAGATCTGTAGCCTAACCCCGCTTTGGGAAATGAGTGCTAGAATCTATTCTAATCCAAATTAATGAGCTTCAGTCAATACAGAAAAGGTAAAAACCAGCCATCAATACTTCAAAGAAGCCTGGATTAAAACTTATTTTTATTTAATTCTTTAGTTTTTAAATAGTAATATTTTACTATGGCCGAGTGGGTTGGTGCGCTGGATTCGGGATCCCTTGTCTGAGAGGATGCGGGTTCGAATCCCGGTGTACCCAATTCTTCAGTTTGGGACGGGGGTCAGTGGCGTGACTCTGTAAGCTTAGCCAGAGTCGACCCAGCTCTAAATGGGTACCTGGAGAAATCTGGGGAAGGTAAACAGGAAGGGTGTGCGAAAGCACAGGATGGCTGGCCCCCAGCCCCCCCATTGCACTTCCTGGCTGAAGGGCCAAGAAACGGAGATCAGCACCGCCGGTACGGACTGTAAAGTCTAATGCCGTATCCTTTACCTTTTTATTTTGGGGTAGAAGGAAAATATCCTTGTTACTCCAATAATTCTAATTTGGTTAATTGAATTATTTCTAACAGTTTTGAGAAGTTTGGTCATCTCGCCATGGGAAAATCAAATAAAAGCTATTATTTCTCTGAACCTTCTGATACACACACCAGCTAGGTTTTATTTGGTTGAAACTTTCTGAAGTAGTAAGAAGACACTAAAAACTAGAAACTGTTTACAAACTTAAATTGATTACGAAACAAAATCCTTCCAAACAGGTTTTGTAAAATGCAATAAATGAATAAATGTAGAGAAGAGATTAATGCATATAGATTTTAATTTAAGACCTTCCACTAAGACCGATGACGAAACATTAAATTGTACAAAATCGAGAGTATTTTTCGATCTCCTTAACAAGGTACGCATCGAGATGTTTTGCTTATTTGAAATCCAACATCAGATTAGTGTTTGTAAGTCCTAAATTCAAGAATATTGTTTGTCCAAATTTTTTAAAATACCTTTCGGACGTTTTTCATCATGGTTTGAAACCACGGGTCCAAATCCGTGGCAGCCTTTTTGTACTTGTTGCGCATCCAGACTCTTCCCTGGATCCAAGATTTGTCGGTATGCAGCTTTTCAAGGCAGACTTTCAAGTGGTGTTAATTTTTTTGGAGCATGTCACTGTTTCCATATGAATACTTATTCGGAATTCCGTTCTGTAAAGGGGCACAACTTCAATGAAAAGATAAAAATGCACGAATTGTACCAAACATAAAAAGAAATGAAAGGTTTAATCGTCTAGAAGAAAGTGTGGGCCTGAACCCCCCATTACATACGCATCTGGTTGCTTATTCTGTTTTGGTTTTCCAAAACCAAGCTTGTCTTTTTTTTAGTTTTTGCTAACAAAGTTAATTTTCTTTATTATTATGATTATTATATCTTTAAATAATATTATTATTATGATCTTATATGACGAGATGTATTATAAGACACTGGAAAATGGGAGGACTGGGCTTAACTACTTTTAAGAAAGTATCTGCGAAAAAACAATCATTAGTATTTATGTAAATCTTAGAGGATTTAGTCACTGAACAGTGAAAAGAATACTTCCACAGGAAAAACCTATAAAATGGCAGTTATTCAGATGAATATTTACGTTTTCAAACATAGCACATACATACATAGATTATCCTATACCCTCCCGCAAAGCTCCACGGAGTGGAAAGGAGAGAAAAGTATATTTTTGCAAACAGAACAACAAGATATTACTCGTTATGGTAAACCTAAATAAAAATTTGAGGTACTTCTCTTTTAAACGAAACACTAACGAATTACGCTCTGTAAGACAAAAATCGGTTTGCCTAATGGTTAATCCTAATGGAATATACCAAAATATAATATATTAACAAAATCACTAAAAGTTAGGAACGATATGTACAGACAAGTACCAAATTTGATAAACCTATCGTTCCAGTGCCGTCATTTCAGGGATCTGGACTTGCACCTCGTTTCAGAAAGACCAAATAATACCTTATACATTTTTCCTTAGCAGCACCGTTCCGGCCAAGTAGATTTTACTCTTAATGTGGGCTAAAGGCTAGAAAACGAAAAAAAAAATATGAGGAAATAATTTGACAGACCGGATCGACATTTGGCTAAGAGCCTCGTATAAAGCAATGGTCAAAGGTTTTGATGCCTGTTTTATCACTTCCTCAATTTTCTAGATCTCTTTCTCTATACCCCTTGATCAACAAGGAAATTATGGGAACTCCTTGACAGAAGCTCTCAAAGGACCACTTGAATTCATCCTATTTTTCGATGCAAACAATAACAGTTGAGTTTATGGTCCCACAGTTATTTTCCTAGATTAATTGAAACTTGATACTGTGACAAGCAGTTATACTTTGAATGCGACAAGGGTTTCCCAGTCTTAAGAACGTGACTGGATAACAACATAAGATCCTCGTCTTTATTTTAGCACGTACAATTGCAATAATAATTGGCAGTGTTATTAAAGAGGTCGTGGTAACGAACTGTAAGTAAGGAGTGAATCAGCCCAATAGTAACCGAAAATCTAAAAAAAGAGAGTTTGATAATAATTGTCTTATCAAAAAATTAGCTTTTTAAGCTGATTCCAAATATATAAAATTCTTTAATTTCAATATTATTCTTAAAACCTACCAGCCTGAGAAAAATTTCCTGATCTTGAATGAAGGGAAAAACACCCTCCAAAAAAAGGCAAGCAATCTTAATAAATCACACCGTCAAGATAGGGTCAGAGAACCCTACTGTAAAAGTTTCAAGCTCCTATCCACAGAAATGTGGAAGTTTGTTATTTTATATCAGAAGAAAGACAACAGATTCAGGTTAATTTGTTTGTTTTTTGTTTTCGTTTTTTTTTCACAAGGGGTGATCGTATCGAACCGATAGTCCTAGAATGTCGGAAAAGCGTTTATTATAACGGAAGTTCTAGTGCCCTTTTTAGGTGACGAAAAAGACTGGAGGGCAGCTATCCCCCTCCCACGTCCCCAATGACATCCGATCAATATTTTTGGATAGCCATTTGATTCAGCGCAGTTGAAAACTCCAAGAGATATGCATTCAGGGATGACATAGTCCCCCACGATCTATGGGGAAACGACTGTAAGCTATATAATTTGTCATTATTTACATGTGGCATCTGTCATTGGGAAATGTAGGGAAAATTGCTCGCGGGGAATTTTCTCCGGGGGAGGATTTTTTCCCTGCAAGAACTTTCTGTGGGGAGGAACATTTTTTAGTGAATTTTCCAAGGGAAATTTCAGTCAGGGGGGGGGGGGTTGTCCTGGCATGATTTGAAAAAATGGTTGGAAATTAAATTAATTTTTTTTAAGTGAAAGCAAGGAGCAACATCAAAAGTCGAAACGAACAGAGATTATTCTTTATATAAGGGGAACTGCCTCCTCCTCATCCCTCGGTCTTTACGCGAAATTTGATTTTTTTTTTTTTTTTACCCCTTATCTTTAAGAGCGAATCATGAAGCAGAATGGCCAATGAACGTGAATGATAAGTATTTTCCTTAAAGAACATTATGACTTTTGTATAAAAAGTGAGGGTTGAGGTAGGGGCAGTCCCCCCCCTAATATATGGAATTATTTCTTTTCGTTTAAACTTTTAATGTTGCTTCTTACTTTCAGTTGACACTTTTTAATTTAAAAAGACTCAAGAATTCCACTCTTACGCTTCTGTTACGTCTTTCTTCCAACTTTTTTTTTTTTTTATACAACCAGGCATTTTCCAGTCTAGGTAATTCGATTGTAAAATCATTTAGCTTTATTTTTGGTTCGTTGATTTGGTTTGTCAAATGCTTTATAAACAAATATTTCTTTATTTCATGATAGCCTACTCTTTCAATTTGGTAGTTTTCTTCAAAATGTTCGAATGTATTTAAAACATCCTTTAAAGCAATTTTGTAATTTAGGTTCTCCACCTAACTTCCATAAAGATTCAGACTAATCACATAATTAGGCTGAGTAGGCTATATAAGGCTATTAAGTGCTCTGGCGTTTTGATCTGGGTCACTTTAACTATCCTTGATGGGATTTACGCAGGCACGTGAGCCTCTGTAAAACGACTTTATTTGTGGGGGGATTGGGAATTTGGAGCGCAACATTTTCAGTGGAGAGTCAGAGAAAATATATTTTTGTCACTTGTTTTGTAATTTTCAGAACCTTAGCGATGCAAGGCTCCACTACCCTCTACCCCGCAAAATTTGTGTCTCTCGTGGGGCTACTGATATTACCAACCTATTCTTGTTTTTAAACATGGATCTATTCACATTTTAAACTCTACAAACCTTTTTGTTTCTTTTGAAGTATGTTTATAGCAAAACACACCTTATTAACTTGACATTGTTTTGAACATTTTTCAAAAGCCAACATTCTAAGCATAACTCACGCTGAGAAAATAGTGTTTACAATTAATGACCACGGGTGCGAACGATGCCATTTCTTAAGCGTTAACGAGCCTACATTGCCATTGACGGGTTATGAACAAAAGAGTGAAAAAAAATTTACGGCGACCCTTTGGCCGTTTCGCCCCCAAATATACAACCATACATCCTCTAAGGGCATGATTTTATTACATTTTGATCTTGTTTATAGCCTTGTCAATTCATATTAGACACATTCTTAACTAGATATACCTTCGTGAATGGACCACCAATATTTTGCTCATTGTGTTATTACTACCGAGGTTGGATTGACAAATCATCCGTAAAACGGATCAATTCAAGGATTGGGGAAATCAATAGAGTTAAAGACATAGGATGACTAATTGAGTTTCATGGATTTTTGGTTCTTTTAACTGTTGTTGTCATGCCGTCTAACAGTCATTGTTTTTGAATGGTGCAAAAATAATTGCAATATCATTCAGTTGCTGTTTTTTTTAATTATGATTTTTATTATTAATGTTTGGTCCTTTGTCCATGGATAGCTGTGGTCAGCTAATCGACCACACGTTTAGTAAGCTCATTGTAATTAATTTTTCGTTTAATGGGCATTTTCAACTTTTATTTCCAAAAAAAGTTTTTGGTCCAAATGATTTTAGACCAAAATGTCAGCTTTTCCTTGAAATTTTATTTTATCAATATAAATTCTCTTTCTTCTTGAGGCAGATGACGGCCTTTGTAAAACATAATGTCTTCTCTTTCTTCTTGAGGCAGTTGACGGCCTTTGTAAAACATAATGTCTTATCTCAAGGTGCCCAACGTGTCTTATTGGTGTATGGCCTATCATTATTGACACTCGATTTTTTGGTGAAATGGTGATGATTGTTTTAAATGGTGTAAAATACTCGCAATATCATTCAGTTGCTGTTTTTTTTATGATTTTTATTATTAATCCTTCGTCTTTTGTCTAGCTAGGGGTAGCTGTGGTCAGCTAATCGGCCACACGTTTATTAAGCTTATTGCAATTTTCTTGTATTTTTTTCGTTCAATAAGCATTTGCAACTTTTATTTCCAAAAAATGATTTTAGATCGCAGTTTCAGTTTTGTCGAAATTTCATTTTTCGGTATAAATTCTCTTTCTTCTTGAAGCGGTTGATGGCCTTCAAAAAACATAATGTCTTACCTCGAGGTGCTGAACGCGTCTTATTGGTGTATAGCCTATCATTATTAACAATCAATTTTTTGGTGACTTTTCTTTTGATTTTTGGTGAAATATTGGTGATTTTTTTCAATGGTACAAAAATACTTGCAATATCGTTCAGTTACTGTTTTTTTTAATTATAATATTTATTAATAATGCTCCGTCCTTTGCCCAAGAATAGAGGGAGTCAGCTAATCGGCCACACGCTTCGTAAGCTTATTGCAATTAATGTTTAATTTTTTTTTTGGTTCAATAAGCATTTGCAATTATTGAATTGCGTTCAATAGTGCTTTTTGAAACCTATTAAATTAATTGTTTTTTATTCTGAGTTCAGCGCTCAATAAACAGCCGTTCATTTTTTTCTAAATAGAAAATTCATGGTGTTTATATCCATCGGGATAAATACAAAATCCTCCTGTTCAGACCTTCTTTAAAAGTGGCCGCAGAGTTGCAAGATTTTGATTTCAATTTTAACATTTTTTTATTTATTTCAACTTCATCTTTTGGTACAATAGGAACAATATAGTCTCATAGACTTTGACCAGTAAACTTTTACAGTTTCCTCAAATTTTCAAATTCGTTGCATAGAATTAATTTTGCTGTCCAAAACGGCTTTTAACATAGCATAATAGTTGCGATTATTCAATAACTATTGGAATTAATTACAACAAGCTATATTTAGCGTCGAGTGGGACTGGCTATCCTGCCTGGGGCAGGGGGCTTGAGTGTGGTTGGCAAAATCACAGATCGACATCACGTTATTTTTTTAAAAGGGTTATTGTCACTCCGGGAGAGGATGAGTAGAGACATTTGGTAATTCCTTGCCTTACAATTATGAGCCAATGTTAGTTTCAGGGGCTGTTTGGCTTCACCAGGCTAACTATCAAGCAGTGTTTTTCTATTATCCAACCTAAAACTAGAACTAGGTAAACGACTAGCGACATATTGGACATTTGTGACTGTGACACCAAACACTGTAATATGTAAGCGGAGATATGGAATGACTAGATATTAAGTAGAGGGGGAAACTCCGTCAAAGCTTGCAGAAGCCAAAGCTTTAATGGACTTTTTTACGTTTATTCTTTTATTTTGATGCCTAGGGAGGGCAGCTACCCACTCTTCCATCCATGTTACGCCCATGACTGAAAATGCGAGTTTTTCATAAGCATACATTGTTTTGTGTTATTTGAATTATATTGTATTTCAAATGGAAAAGTACATAAACATGAGCCTGATCCCCTCGGAGTACTAAGTATAAAAGTACAAACATAAAGAATTCATAGAAATTTGACTTTTCTTGCTGAAAAAAAAAATCCAATGTGTTCGGTGAATCTCCTTCCCTTGGAAATTGTTTACCACGGAAAATTTCGTGAATGCGCTTTAACTTACCTAACGCTATTATTGACAAAAGACAAAATCATTTAAAATTAAGTTTATGTTATTAGACTAGACTGTGCAACCACTAAAAGAACAATCGACTGCAGATTAAGTCATGAAAATATTTATTTTCTCAAATCATTGCCACTAATTTCAGAGTCAATTTTTGCATGAATGAAGATGCCTATTTTTACGTAGGGATTGTTCACTATTTTCGAGACTAAATGTATAATATTTCTTCAGGTGAACCGACCGTTGACAATGAAAAAAGAAGGTATTCAGACACGAAACCGCAAACTATCATCAAAGTCAAAGAAGAAAAAAGGCTGTTTAGGATTACCAGAAATGCTCGGCTCATTTGACAAAGGGTTTGCAACATTTGGTGCCCCTGGTGGGGCTAGCGCAAGCTCTTATTATATGTACAATCAATCAATGCATGGTGGAGGTCATCCTGGAACAGGGTTTATGGGAACTGGCGCAGCTGGAATGCACCATATGTCTGGTATTGGAGGTCTCAGCATAGGTGCCTCCTCCTCCTTTGGGCTTGGCGGAGGTTTTGGTCTAAGTGCTACCTCTGGCTCAATGGTGAGTATTATGTTGGTAGTAGAACATAAAATTTTGCTAAAGGAAGGTCGTTGAAAGTTACATGTCTGCTATGCCTTATTAGCAACTGTGTCATTTTAAGTAGTGGCTAGATTTCTAGCCAAAAAATTGTACTTACTCTTTTTTCGACGAAAACTTAGTTTTTCCTTGTAACGACTTTTTCTATAGTTTTAACCCACCACTAACTTTTTCTGGTAATTTTCTCTTCCTTCTTTGGGCTGGGTGGAGGTTTCTTATTGGTGAGTAGTATTTTGGTAAAGTATATGTTTGAAAAAGTAAATTTTCTTTAACCATTGTATTAAAATAAAGCGAGCCGTTCTAGTCGGGTGTTTAGCACGCTAGACCTGAAATCCTGAGGACAGGGGTTGGAGTCCTGGTTTCACTAGGTATTTGGTTTGAAACAGGGGTCAATGGTGTAATTCTGTAAGCATGCATTTGGTGAATATTAATCGCATCTAGTCAGGCCTTTTTGGATACGTTTTTTAAGGGGGATGATTTTAAAACATAGAAAGAAGCAACAACAAAAAAACAAGCAAATTACTTTCTGCTCAAATTTCAGGAGAGAGGAGGAAAAAAAAAACAAAGAACAAAATAAATCATGCGAATAATGCTAGAAAGTATGGAAAGGGTAAAAAATAAGTAAGTGTGTTAGGGGCCTCATTGGAGGCCAATGATCCCTCCTCCTTCAGCATGAAAGAAACTGACCCGGTGGTAGCCCTACTTCTCTCGTAAAATCCTGATACCCATTCCGCCCCCCCAGCCCCTGCCGATGATTAAACTTTTGTGGATTAAAAGACAATCTTATAAACTCATGAGATCCTTAGGGACTGAACCAAGGGACCTAAGAAAGAACCTTTCTTAGCGCATAAGCACATCTTGCACAACATCTTACATAGATAATTACTTAGATGTATGAGTAACCTAATGTCAATGACAGCCAGGTGACAAGCTGCTAAGCTAAAGTAGTTTGAACTCAAGTGACCAAATAAAGGATCGAACAGATGCCACGTGCAATTTGTTTGCTCTCTGGGCTTGAAGCATGTCTAACGACTGAATTCAAATGTTTGTGGCGTAAGGTATTACTAGGCAGATTTAAGGACTATTCAAGATGTCACTCTGACAAAAATGAGTGCAACCACTCATTATTGTCTCTTAAACAGAGTCAGCTTTTGGAGCTACTTGTTAGTTACGTCTATCAAAGATAAGTCTTATTCGCGTAAATAAAGAGGATCAAGTATAATGATGTTGAAATAGAATTACCCAGCGAAATATTTAATGATCGGAAGCTATGATTTGGATGTCCAATTTTGAAGTCTTTAAATGTATAATTTGATATAAAAATAAATAATCCTAAATAAGAGGCGAATATGAAGATTTACTAAAGGACAGAAGGATTTACTAAAGGCGTTTTAGGTTCTCTATATAATGAGACTATAAGTAGTGAAAGTTGTTTTCCAGCAAACAGTGAAGTTTTTGCTCAATGGTTCCCTGGAAATTCCTACTAAAATATCTTATATGGAGACTATAGCCGATCATTAATAGAAACTATGGTATTGTGAATATGTAATAGGTTGGAATTCTTAGAGTGAATGATTGGGAGTAAACGTATATAAACAATTTAAGATAACATTTTTAATTTCTTTCTTATGGGTGGTTGAAAATCATAATATGACTTTCAACCACATTTGGTATGATTTGAATTATGATTTCAAATCATATTATGAAATCATAATTTCTTTCTTACCTGATTTGAGATCATACACTTTTTGATTATTACCGTATCATATTGGTGAATAGATCACTTTCATAATGACACTGCCCATGGAGGGGGGGTTTTGTTATAAATGCAACACACAGTAACTATTTATAACAATTATACCAAAACTTCTTCAGTGAGAGTTCTTCAAACTACTTGCTTCATTCCCGAAATCGCAAAGTTGTTTTTCTTATTGTGTATATGTTTACCCAACTAGGTCTTTTTTTGAATTTTTTTTTTTACTTTCCCTACAGAAACTACTTTTTCGTTGTTGAAAATAGTATAATCTTGTCGAGTG
The DNA here is from genome assembly GCF_032884065.1 of Artemia franciscana. NCBI lineage: Eukaryota > Metazoa > Arthropoda > Branchiopoda > Anostraca > Artemiidae > Artemia > Artemia franciscana. The sequence continues at coordinate 14,532,893 of NC_088876.1, forward strand.
GATTGAAACTTAATAACTGTATTTTTTTTCAGCAACCATCTTGGAGAACAGATTACGGCAGCTAGTCCCTCATAACCTGTACCTGATCAGACAATTGTGTGATACATAGAAGAATAGATGGGCTTAGATGGAACTTGGGCTTAGAATAGATAGCATGGAGTTATTTGAGCCCATTGGATTCTTGCCATTTTCGTTACAGTTCCCGTGGCAGTGTACTATGAATGGAAAGACCCTGTACTTATGTTTGAACGATTTTAGTTGTTAGTGTAAACAGATAGGCGGCCTTCTTTTATATTTTTTTTAGGTTTGGAATCTCTTTTAGATCCAGCAACACCAATGCCAAATTCGTTGACCAAATTTCGCTTCCTTGTTTTATTTGTATATTTTTCGACAAAAAAGTATTTTTGTTGAATTAAAAAATATGAGATATTATTTTAAATATAGGACGTACTATTAGAGTTTTCCATGCAGAAATGCTGCCGTGCTAAGACTGAAATATGCGTCTCGAATTTGTTCTCTCATCTTCAAAGACATACTTTACTTTAAAACAATTTAAAGCTTCTGGCTATACGGTTACACCAGAAAAAGTTTATGCAGCTTAAAATGAAAATCAATAGCTTTTTTTAATAAATACTTAGTTCATTTAGACCAATTAGACCAATAGTGTGTCATATGAAAGACGAGAAAAGTTAAAAGAGAAGCAAGAAAATCAAACAAACTAAAATCTTTAAATCAAACTTAGAAATAGGCTTAGAAAATCAACGAAGCATAACAATAAAAAGAAAGACAGTTTCACTTGGACACCGATTATGATTTTATTAAAATGATCAATGGCAAAATCAAAGCTTCTCGAAACACATTTTACCACCGTAGGAAGGTGTCAAAAAGTCAGTCTAAATAATAACAATAATAAATGCTCCACTTCAATAAAACCCAAAAGTAATAACAAAAATACCAAATATTGTGCTAAATAGGTATGGTAGATGATTTAGTAGTAAGTAGTAAAGTAAGACGGCACAGACCCTTAAGGTCCAAACCGACGGTTCTGATCTCTGTTTCATGGTCCTTCAGCCAGGAAGTGCAATGGGGGGCTGGGGGCCAACCATCCTGTGCTTTCACACACCCTTCCTGCTTACCTTCCCCAGATTTCTCCAGGTACCCATTAAGAGCTGGGTCGACTCTGGCTGAACTTACAGAGTCACGCCACTAACCCCCGTCCCAAACTAAATAACTGGTCACAACTGGGATTGAACCCGTGCTCCTTTGACAAAGATAAAATAAATAGGACAAAGATAAAGGTAGATGATTTCATTCAGAATGTATAATTTACAAAGTCCAGGAATATGGAGATAAGTCTTTTTAGCTTAGTACTGCAGAATGTGTCTATTTTTTGTTTTATGAATATTGACTAGTCAAACAAAAGCATGGAATAATTGAGATATTGATGCAATTTACTCGTAAACATTAATGGTAATCTTTCTTTGTAGATATGTCTAAAATTGAATATAAGCACTTCATAACAGATCTAATTATATTGGTGTCTTAAAAACACAACTGGTACTGCTTTTCATGAAGCTTACAGTAAGCCAGATTTTCCTTTTGTAATAAATTATAACCACTTTATACACTCGACGAACTTGTACCATTTGACATTCTTTATCCTTATTCTGTTTAAATATTTTCTGTCGTTTAGTCAGCATGTATTATTATAATTGTATAAACTGTATATTTCAAATTTTAGGGAGTATTTTATGGTTTATTGTTAATTGCTGTCAGATTCACTCGTAAGTTGTTCTTATTCAGCGAATTTTTGTTCTATTGTTCAAATTCGATGTTGTATGCAGTTATATTAAATTAAAATAATGTTTATTCAAGAATATCCTCTTTCTTGTTTCCCTACTTTTTACTAGAATCTTACCTGAATAGAGAGCAGGCTATAAAAACGGGTAAAGAGTATTTGTAGAACAGTATGAAAGGATACAGTGCAATCGGTCTGTGACAGGTTTTGTGTGTGGAACACATACCTGATTATAGTTGTTGCAAATTTTGGGGACCGAATAGGCTACCTAGAAAATAGAGGCTGGCTAAAAATGAAAATAGTGACACTGCGGCCTTTTTCTGCTTTATTGGAAGCAGGATAAGTGGCACAGAAATATGCTTTGCAATTCCAGCCACCATAGTCGCTGGTGTTCTTTGGTCTTTTGAAGCAAATTAAATAAAAAAATAAGTTGTTTTGACTGTAAGTAAGGAACGATATTGAAACTTAAAACGAACAGAAATTATTCCATATATGAAAGGGGTTTTCCCCTCCTCAACACCTAGATCTTTACGCTAAGGTTTGACTCTTTCTCAGAACTCTACTTTTTGAAACAATAAAAAACTTTAGCGTAAAGAGCGTGGCGCTGTGGAGGGGACAACCCTTTCAAATACAGAATAATTTATGTTCGTTTTAAGTTTTAATGTCGCTCCTTACCTGCAGTTAAAAAAAAACCTGTTGTTTTATTTAATTTCTGAACGTTTTTGAATTAATGCATGCTTTGATTTTGGCTCACCGCACATGAATAATTAAAACAAAATTTGCATATTTTTTTTTCGGCTGAATGGCTTTCTCATAGTTTCGATTGGAGGATTTTCATAAAAAGAAGGGGTGGGGTAGGAGGCCTAGTTGCCCTCCAATTTTTGGTTGCTTAAAAAGGCAACTAGAACTTTTTTTGACTAAAGTTTTTATTTTTGATAAATACACGTAACTTACGAATTAAGTTACGTAACAAACTTCTATATTTGTATATTTTTATTACGTATATGAGGGGGTTCGCCTCCTCGTCAATACCTCGCTCTCTAAACTAACGCTTGAATTTTGTCCCAATTCTTTAAGAATGACCCCTGAATCACAAAGGCCGTGGAATAAATAGTTGAAATTAATAAAAATACTTCAGCGTAAAGAGCGGGTTATTGTAGAGGAGACGAACCCCCATATTTGCGCAATAGTTTATGTTCTTTTTAGATTATAATGCTGTTTCTTACTTCCAGCTGAAAATTTTTTTGATTTATTTTCTCAATTTTTCTTATAATATTGCTAGAAAATCCTGCAGCCCCTTCATGGAAATTGTCTTCCCTCATGATAAATTCCTCCATGGAAAGATCCTCCCACGTAACCCCCTCCTCTGACCCACCTCCCCCCCCCTCAACATAAAAATGTCCCCCTGAAAATGTCTGTACACTTCCCAATAGCCCTTACTATATGTAAACGATGGTCAAAGTTTGTGACTTGTAGCCCCTCCCCCGGGGACTGTAGGGGGATTAAGTCGTCCCGAAAGATATAATTATAAGGTTTTTCGACTATGGTGAGCGAAATGGCTATCTCAGAATTTTGATCCCGTGACTTTGGGAGAAAAAATGAGCACGGGAGGGGGCCTAGGTGCCCTCCCATTTCGTTGGTCACTTAAAAAGGGCCCTAGAACTTTTAATTTTCGTTAGAATGAACCCTTTCGCGACATTGTAGGACTGCTGGTTCGATACAATCACCCCTGGGAAAAAAAAAAAAAAACACACATCCGTGGTCTTCTGGCAAAAAATAAAAAATTCACATTTTTGTAATAGGAGCTTGAAACTTCTTCAACAGGGTTCTCCAATATGCTGAATTTGATGGTGTCATTGTGTTGCGAGAGCCACACTTTGGTTTTGTCCCGGTTTTTTTTTTCTTCCTATGCTGTCGATCTCAGCTTATTCCTGGAAACTAGTAAGGGTCCTACCTTTGCGGTTTTTACGGAAAGTGTGGACCTAAGGCCGAATTGATGAATATGACATTACATTTTGGAAAGCTCTGCAGAACTCTTGCCTGGGGCCAAAAAGGATGTTTTTTGCTTGTCCACGAGCCAGAGCCTATGGTGCGCGAAGTGAAGTGGAGTTATATAGCCTATGTCAGAGAGGAGTATCTGAAGTTGTGTAGCCAAGCTTTCGTTTCATCAAAGCATGTTTCTGCTTTCAAGTGGAAAGCTCCGTTCTAGCATGCAAGCAGGCAGGCACAACTTTCAAATTGAAGATGGACTAAAATTTATAAGTGTTAAATATATGCGACAGTTACCTGGCCCTACATCCAATATATCTTCTTTGAGTGATAAATAGAAAAATTTACAGGAGCAAAAATGTGGCATTTTCCCACGGGTCCGAAAGTGCTGCCATCTATTGTTTCTATCCACTTCGGTTCGTGATTTCAGCTGAGTTTATCATTCGATTTTTCGGACTTGGGATTGCGGTAGAGAAATGGTATCAGATGTGCCAAATAAACTTTAAAAGTTCTCTCATTGCTAAGAAATTGAAGCTTATCCTTTGCTCCTTTCTAAGTGGTGACGTTAGAAAGCTGGCCTAAGGCAAAAAAAAAAAAAAATCAACTTTTGAACTAAGACAGACAGAATTTTTTTTTCGACGGCAATCGATAGCTCTTGATGAGCTGATCTAAGTATATTACATCCATTTTTTGGTACAAAAATTCCTTCATGAGGTATACCAGTTTGAAAGTTTCAAGGGGTTGACAACTTCAGTAGTAAGGTACACACTGAAACAAAATCTAGGCCGATACAAATTGTGAGACATATAGAGGACTTGTAAGCAACTGTCGGCTGTTCTAAGCAACACTTAGGCAATGAAGGGTTAGCAACTTTTGCTAGTTGGTGTATCTATTATTTGTTTCCAGTGTATTTGATGGTAAAACCAATTTGGTTCCAGTGGTAAGACATGTAGGATACGTGTAAGTAATAATCTGCTGTTAGGCTACAGTCAACTTCAGTGATGAGGGGTTTGCAACTATGCTAGTTGGTGTACCCATTTATTTGTTTCCGGTGAACTTGATGCCTATCACGGGAGAGGGACTTATGAGTAAGAATCGGTTCACTTTGGGCGAGAAACGGCTGTTAGCTCATAATCATCTTCGGCAATGAGGGGTTTGCCACTTTTGCTAGTTGATGTACCTATTATTTGCTTCCGGTGTATTTGGTGGTTAAGCCAATTTGGTTCCAGTGGTACGACATGTAGTGGACTTGTAAGTAATAATCGGCTGTTGGGCTACAATCATCTTCAACGATGAGGGGTTTAAACTTTTGCTAGTTGGTGTACCCATTTATTTGTTTCCGGTGAACTTGATGTCTATCACGGGAGAGGGGCTTGTAAGTAAGAATCTGTTCACTTTGGGCTAGAAATTTGTGCAAATTGATGCACATTGTACTCGATCTCTTTAAATCTGACAGAATTAAGTGTTTACGCAACGGGTACAAACGATAACGTAAAACAATGAGGTAGCTTCGTAATAATTAGTGTCACCTATGGTATTTTAATTCTGAAAAGTTACGGATAGCTTTATAATACCAACTAGATTATATAAGATACTATTCCAAGTTTTCATCCGTCACGATGTCTACAATTGAAAAGGATAAAGTTCAACTGGCTGCTAAGTCAATTTAGTCCCTTCTTTCGATATTATTTTGTACTTGTTGTTTTTTTCACTGCTGAGGAATAGCTTTTGGTCATATGATAACTGATTGCGTTCTTGTTAGAACATACCGTTTTAAAAACTTCGATAGGTTGACATCTTCATCATTTAACCAATAGTGAAGAAACAAGCACAAACGGGAATGTAAAACAATGAGATAGTTTCGTAATAATTAATAGAATGTCATCTATGGTATTTTGATCCTGAAAGTTAGGGAGAGCTTTATAATACCAACTAGATTGTATAAGATATCGTTCCAAGTTTTTATCCGTCACGATGTCTACTATTGAAAAGGATAAAGTTCAACTGGCTGCAAAGTCAATGAGGTAGCTTCGTAATAATTAGTGTCACCTATGGTATTTTAATTCTGAAAAGTTACGGATAGCTTTATAATACCAACTAGATTATATAAGATACTATTCCAAGTTTTCATCCGTCACGATGTCTACAATTGAAAAGGATAAAGTTCAACTGGCTGCTAAGTCAATTTAGTCCCTTCTTTCGATATTATTTTGTAGTTGTTGTTTTTTTCACTGCTGAGGAATAGCCTTTGGTCATATGATAACTGATTGCGTTCTTGTTAGAACATACCGTTTTAAAAACTTCGATAGGTTGACATCTTCATCATTTAACCAATAGTGAAGAAACAAGCACAAACGGGAATGTAAAACAATGAGATAGTTTCGTAATAATTAATAGAATGTCATCTATGGTATTTTGATCCTGAAAGTTAGGGAGAGCTTTATAATACCAACTAGATTGTATAAGATATCGTTCCAAGTTTTTATCCGTCACGATGTCTACTATTGAAAAGGATAAAGTTCAACTGGCTGCAAAGTCAATTGAATCTTTTCTTTCAATACTATTTTGTTATTGTTCTTTCAACGCTGAGGAATAGCCTTTGATCATGTGATTACTGATCGATAGCGAAGAAAGAAAACCAAAGTGTTGCTCTCGCAACACTTTAGCCGGCTTAGCTGGACAAAGGTTGCAACACTACACGTTGCCCGGGCAACGTAGGTCTAGTTTTCGTTAAGGTTCAATTGCTTTTATGGGGTGTTTCCCCCTAATTTTTAAAATAAGACAAATTTTCTTAGGATCGTACCTTTTGATGGGTAAGACTAGACTTGATAAAACTTATATTACATTCTTTTGATGTAACTATTGGTATTAAAACTCCGTTTTATAGAGTTTCAGTTATTATTGAGCCAGGTTGTTCCTTAGTACAGTTCGTTACCACGAACCGTTTGATAGGGATCAGCCCAAAGAGTAAGGGCAGCTTAAGACAGTGGAAACTGGCGCCAGTGGCGTCTAAAAAAATTACCAATGCCGGCAATGCCATATAGTGTTTGGCATTGCTTCGTGTTTCTACAAGCTTTGTTATTGGGTTTCTCTGCGGAAATTGAGATCTGACACTTATTATTACACCAATCTTGTCCTTTACACTAATTGAACTTATATTGCCTCATTGTTACACTGACAAATTGCCAAGAAACGGCAAATACTAGATGGCGCGGTTTTTTGTTTTCTTTTTCTCATCGACACCAGCGCCAGTTCCCAATATTGTAAGTTACTCACACTCTTTAGGTCAGCCTGAACCTTTCTTATTTGTAGACCAGCCTGGAGCTACGTGTGAATTGTTACACTTTTTTCGGGGTAGCCTACTGGTTCCATGATTATATATACCCCTCATTTTTTTTACTGGCGAATTAAAAATCTAAAATAGTAAGCATAATAATAAATATGATTTTAAGATAATGGAATACTAACATCTAAATATTTCAAATATTAATATTTATCATGCCTATGGTTGTGGTGATCTTAGGGATTTTACTCAATTTTACTTTCACAGAGGATCGTCACTTTGTGCTTTGCTATGCCAATATTTTTGATCAAACAGTCCGTAATAACGAACTGTAAGTATGGAGCGATCCGGCTCAAAACTCTAAAACACGGGATTTTCATACCAATTAACTCATCAAAAGAATCAGGTTTTTATGCTGATATCAAATATATAAGTTACATGAAGTTTACTCTACCCATCAAAAGTTAAGTTTCTGAGAAAAATTACTTTTCTTTCGAAAAAAGGGGGAAATACCCACTAAAAATCATGGAATATTAATTTTTGATTAAAAAAGACAAAAAAAAAACAACAAAATACCTTTTTCCCCACAGATTTTGAAAAACATCTTTTTTGAATCTTCATTAAACAAAATACAAAAAAGCCTTATCCCCCTTAAACACTTTTCGCGAATTGCCCCACAAGACCCTTACAATACTTTTGACAGAATATTAAAGACCCTTAACATTGTATTTTGGCGTTCCTATCTTCCTCCCATAATGAATGTCTCAACGAGCGAGACCTTACGTCTCGCTCGTAACACAGTGAATAATACCTCAGCGGATATTGGCTATATAAAAGCCGTCATCAGCGAAATACAATGTAAAACACATAAAAAGAAAACAAACCTATTCCAAAAATCTCACCAATAAAGCAAATTTAAAAACTAAAATCGTAAAATGATTTTTAGAGTCTATGGTGTTTTAAAAACTGTCTTACAGATGAGCTTTTTGGAGCAAGTTTGTTTGGCCACTTGAATGCAGAAAATCGTCATTTTATTTGGTTCCCCATCAATATCAATATTAACAGAAACCTTTAACTTATCACTGCTTCCGTTTTCGGACACCCAAGAGCCAACAAGCCCCCCTTGTCCATTGTAAAGTCTGAATGAAAACAATGGGCAATATGTAAAATTTACAGCCCTTACCCTAGAGGCTGTGGGGGTCATATTACCGCTGGGGGTAAATTTATTGGACCTCACGATTATGATGAACGAAATGGCTATCTCAAAATTTTGGTTGGGTGACTGAAGTTAAAGAGGGTAGCCAAAAGCGGTGTCAGGGGAAGGGGTAGCTGCCCACAATCACTTTTTACTACGAAAAACATGACTAGAACTTTCAATTTCCAATCAAATGAGCCAGTTCGAATTTTCTACGACCACCCCTCCCATACAAAGGGACCTGGTGAAAAATATAATAGATAAATGACATAAGTCGGCCACTTATTTCTTTACTCAGGCAGTTTAAGTAGTGTAATGGCCATGGCTATGATTAATGTTAGACAACTCAACTGAAAAAGTTAGTTTGGAACAGGGTAAACCAATACAATCAATGGATGTCACGCATTGAATAATTCAGGCTTTTCGCAAAAAAAAAAATCGTCTGAGATTTAAATCTTGATTTAAACATTTGTTACAAGGGAAACTGTAGTACATACGGCAACATTTTCACGTGACATCTTGTTTTAGTATTTGTAAAGTTGTCTCAACAATTACAGTAACCTTTTCTACACTTTAGCCGCTTTGAATCCTTGCATCTGGAGTGTGTACTGTGTTTAAAGAAAGTGTTTATCTGGATAAGCTTATTAATCATATGGCAAAAGTTTCACGTGACATCTCATTTCAGTATTTGCAAAGTTGTCTCAACCATTGCATTAACCTTTTTTTATTGCAATTTAGCCACTTTTGAACCCCTAAACTTGGAGTGTGTTCACCATTTAAAGAAAATGTTTGTCTGAACGATCTTATTAATCACCTCAATTTTACGACCTTTTGTCTAACCTTTTGTTTTAGTTCATGACTCACATCTAAAAGAAGAATAAAAAAAGGGAATAATCTGCGTTATTTATTAGTCTAATTTACAATACCATACTTATGGGCCTAAACTATTACTTTTAGTTACAAGGAAAGTTTAAAGGATGGTTTATTGTGTGATTTATATATGCAGTTTTTTTCGGGGCGGTCATATGCAAAACATTCTGTCCATTTCCGTTATACTTTATTGGTAAAAGATCTGCCCATTTTTTCTCCAGTTTAAGCTGGGATATCAGAAACCGCCTTCCGAGTATCGATTCAATTTTGTTTATGAATATACACGAAGTTATATTGAATTTTGTTCTCTTGCTTTTTATTTTCCGTAGTAGGACTCACTTTTCTTCAAAGCCTGAAAATTCTATTACGCTACGAATGAATACAGCAGACTGATGGAAATAAGATAATAATAATAATGATAATAATTTATTCCAGAAGAAGCCCGTGGGCCATAGGAAATTTACATAAAAAGCAACAAATTAACTATCAACAAATTAAATTAAATAATAAGTTGATTTATACAAATCAACAAATTAAATAAATTAGTAATATTTAAAGAAAAAGCGTGACGATGTGCCGCTGCAATCCTGACAAACCTTGCTATCCTTTTAAAAACTCAGGAAATTTGTCTCTTTCATTCTATCTACCATCCATATCTCATTCAATTTTACTTTACCATGCTTCTCTCGCCTCCATTCATTCAATTCGACACATTCACACACAAAAATGTATCAAATTTTCATCCTGAGATCCACACATAGGACAAGCAATAGAATTTACTTTCTCCCTTGGTACTTTCTTTTCTCACCAATCGAAAATCCATTTCCCCTTCAATCCAAATAAGCCTTCAAATCCTCTCTACTGAACTCAACCTTCCAAAATACCTCCTCCCCCCAAATACACTTTATCTGTCTATAAAAGTTTAACGATCCAGACTTGCCCACCATATCTGGCTTTCTTCGTTCTTCAACCTCTCTCATATTTGGTGCTCTAACATAGATGTAATGGAAATTAGAAACTTCTATTGCCACTGGCGGTGTAGTTTTAGAGTTAGACAAAACTAAGCTTCTTTTAATGTTTATAATAATAGCGCCACAAACCGTATAGTGATACAAGGGTAAATTAGAAAAGCATTGGTAGCTCAAAGATTTTGATTGGAAATGATCGTTGCAGTGGATTTATTTCTCTTGGAGTTGATTGAACTTCTCCTGTGTCAAAGATTGGGTAAATGAAAAGTTTGTTAAGTTTTATTAATACAAGAAAACATAAAACGTCAAATACCCTCTCCCCACCAGCTTCAAATGTTTAAATATGCCCGGTATTGTTTTAACGTTGTAATTTTTGAAACGTGTTTGGTAATTGAAATCAACTTCTTACTGGAGTTTAAACATACACTAATTTAAATATGACTCGTCACTGTGTTAGGTTTAGACATTACAGTCGAAAGTTTTTTTTATTTTTTTATTTTTTTATTTTTTTATCGCAGATTCAGAAGTGCGACAACAAAAATAATGAGGAAAAAGGTCGAGTTAGAGCCTCTTTACTTATCAGCAGGGGCGTCGTTTGAGGGGGCCACTTACCCACAAAAATTTTGATAAAGTTATTATATAGCCCATGCCTCTTCACTATCTGGATATTAACCCCTATTACCCTTTCGTCCCAATAAAAATGATGGAGCTACGCCCTGATTATCAGGACGGTGCAAAATTCGGGGCTTTTTGAATAAGCATCATCCGTCAGTTTTCCTTACTTCATACAATATTTTTTATTTATTTCTAATTTGATTTCTGTTTGCTATCAGCTTACAAACGTCAAAGATACACCTATAACGTCTTTATCTTTGTAGAAAGGTGTGTGTAAAATGAAACTCAAGAAAATTTTAAGCAAAACCTTGAAAACTGATAGGTTATTGAGACTATTTTACGCAGTTAATAACAAAAATTCTTCCTCAGATTCTTTACTACAGAGGAAAACCTCAGTGATTTGTGATTTGTGCTTATGTTCTAGGTCTTTAGGTTTTTTCCTTTTTTGCATTAGAATGCTTTAAAACTATTTTAAAAAGCTTGTAACCCTAACTTAATGGCATTATTTACGCAATACTAATTTGTTGAAATGAAATTAATCGGTCAATTTTATATAAAAAAACTTTTATGGTAGTCCAATTCATTAAACCTCAGAATCTGATCCTTAAGTTGTTCAAAGGGTCCCAAAGAAAAAAAACCTTCGGAAGCAGTGTAATACTAAACTGCACTATTAATTCTTCTTGGTAAAATTAATATTCTAAGTTTTAAATAAGTAGTACCAGTTTATGTTTGCCTGTTGTACCCAGGCCCAATAGAACATACTTTTGGAGCCATGACCTTTGAAGTTGTTTTTCGTCCTTCATACTCTCAGGATTTGTATGCTTCGTTTGTGTATTTTTGATTAAAAAAGACAAAAAAAAACAACAAAATACCTTTTTCCCCACAGATTTTGAAAAACATCTTTTTTGAATCTTCATTAAACAAAATACAAAAAAGCCTTATCCCCCTTAAACACTTTTCGCGAATTGCCCCACAAGACCCTTACAATACTTTTGACAGAATAATAAAGACCCTTAACATTGTATTTTGGCGTTCCTATCTTCCTCCCATAATGAATGTCACAACGAGCGAGACCTTACGTCAACCTAACCGTTTCGAGATTCGACAAAAGAAGTTGAGTAAGTTCTTACTTTTTCTTACGTTAACGTACCAAGAGTTCAAAAGAAAAGGAAACTAGTTTGTGTAAGATAGAAAGTATGCATATCTATTTAATTTAGTTTAAAGTTTCTGTGGATGATGATGAACTAAGGATTCTACGTTTATGATGCTGGTAAACTTCCGTCAGATCAAAATCGTGTCGTATTGCTTTGGAACAGTGTGGATCTGAAGGCAGATAGACGTAAAAACCGTAATATGAAACATAACAACCATATTGCTAAGCTTGACATATTTTCTTATGTATTCTGAAGAGTCGTTTAAGCTTTTAATATTTGCGCAGACATTGAGCTGGCTCTTCAAATAGAATTTGTGTGCTGTACTATATGTTACCTGCCTGGCTCTTATATTATATACAGCTTGACCAAACTATTTGGCGACTAAGAAGAAAATCTTGGAAATTCGGAATCTAACGAATATACAACCACAAATTAAAAAAGAAATAAATTTCTAAATTCTGCACTTTTGTAAATTAGATTGTGATGCCAGACTCTCTGTCTGAGCAACCAAACGTGTTTAAAAAAGGTGCAAGTTTCATCATCCTGAATTTTTTTTTCTGCATTTCGTGTAATCTATTCAAGACTTCCCGGCAAAATCTCAAAATTGTTTTGTTGTTCCAAAAAATCTGAAGCTGTTTAAATTTTATTTACATCATTTCGTTCAATTATGAAGTGGAACACTTCCATTCGATTTAATTTTATGTCAATCAATGACCATGGTTACCCGTCTCATAAAAATATGTTTTTGGCAAAAATCTTTTTGGAAAATCAAAATAATCCAGCTTCGCTTTGCATCAAAGACAAAAGAACTTGTAAGAACTATGGAAGCAGGGTCAGAACAGCGGAGGCACAGGTATATAAATTAGAGGGCCCGGATATAGTTCCAGAAGCAGATATTTGGGTATTTTTAAAAATGATTGTGGTAGCTCCTTGACCAACATTCCATTTATTCAAACAGTCTTAAAGAGTATTAAAAAATTTGCAAAGAGTAAATCTTCACATACTTTTAATAGTGATAGGAACAATTGATGGATAGCTAACACCAAAAATGGGTGGCGACAAGAATGGATTGGACAGTGGCAAGGAGGCAGAATGGTAGCAAGACCCAGCTTCTGAGTTTGCAACTCCTTCAGGACTTAATCAAAAGTCGTAAATGTATTCTTTCATTATGAGGAGGGCTATTACATATGGTATTGTAGTCATCGGCGTGCCCTGTTATTAAAACCTCATTTAATCTAATCTGATGGATTGCCTGTCACTAGATTTTGCTAAGGATTTTATTGAAAACTAACATACAAGAAATATGAAATGGACTAATGCACTATTGCAATCAAAATCTAAATACGGTTAAGGTAATTGAGATCATTGGATTGAACATAGAAAATGTGGAAATGGGTGTGTGAATTGTTGTTAAGAAAATACTGTTTCAGAATTTTTTAAATAAGAATCCCTAGGAATGTATGCTGCAGCTGGTATTCGAGTAGAAATCTCATTTCTTTTGGCGGATTTCCTATTAAATATTTCCTTCTCTTAAAAAAGAGAATTCTTTGTTGTTTTGAAATAAATCGTCACAAAAAAACGAAATTGATCTTTTAATAACTTTCGAAGTTTGTTATTAGAGATTTTTACACACTAACTTTACTTACAAAAAAAAGATCAATAAAGCATCAAAACAGTCAGTAATGTCATATGATATTTTAGAATCTTCATAAGAATGTGGTTACATGGAAAGCTCCCTCTCCTCTAGTATATATGTAGCTAAGATCCCAGGATTCCCAGAGACGTGATTTTTCATGTAGATCTAATGTTCAGTCATAAATGACAAGAAGATATTAACATGTAAAATCACTTTTAGAGTTTTAAACACTCAGTATTACATGGTAGCATCAAAAATTTAGAGAAAACACATAGGGCTATAATGAAAGAAAGGTTGAGATGGCTAGGCCACGTTCTACAGATGAAGAATGACAGATTACCGAAGATTTTCCTTTTTGGCCAACCGTCTGGGGCTACACGGAAAGCAGGTCGTCCTTGTCTGGGTTGGGAGGATGTCATAAATAAAGATTTAAAGGAAATGGGAACATCCTGGGAGGGTGTAAAGAGGGAGGCTTTAAATAGATTAAGTTGGAGGAGGAGCGTGCGTAGCTATGTTGGCCTCAGGCGTCTTGGTGCTGCAGTGAGTTATTAGTAGTAATAGTAGTAGTATCTAAACATATATATAGAATGTATTTAAATGCCAGAAAACACTACTGTAGAGGTTGTGAGGACTTCTGTCGCCTAGAAGATCAAAAGCCAAGCAGAATTTCTGTCCATTTGAGCAACAACAATCTATCCATTCAGAATTCTGCACTAGAAATATTGCTAAGAATTTATTCAGCAAAATTACTGTTTATCAAACATTCACCCCACGGAAAATACCCCCCACGCTACACAGGAAATTACTCCCGGAAAATATATTTGAAATTGAGCAGCCAAAGGGGAATTAAGACAAATAAATAGAATGAAGAGAAAAGGGATTTGACTATTCGTTTATTGCCACTGCTTTTTTATTTCGATTGAACGAACTCGCATTTGCAGGACTTTATTGCAATATTCCGTTAAAACTCTTTCTTGGCATGCGTCAAAAGTACTTGGATATAGTATGGCAAAATTCCATTTTTAAATCATTTTATTTATTGTCATTAAAAAGGAATTCCCTTTAGCAAGCCTCAAACATTTGTTTGGCCACCCAACCATTCCCAGTGGGTAGCCGAAGCATTTTCACAGTGCACCCTTTCTTGAGGGGCGCCTCCGCGAGGGAATTTCACACTTTGGTCCCATTTTTCGCTTCAATTCTGCTTTTTTGCTTATACTTGAGTTGGGAGGGGGAGCCGTAATTATTTTTTCCCCGGGTGCCGTCAACTCTAGGAATGGCTCTGTATAAACCTAGTACTTAAAACGGTTAATTATAGTCATGAGCCCAAAAAATGTCAGAAAAATGTCAATGTAAATGTGTAATTCTTATGAAGTAATACTTTCAAAAAGTATACTCTCTTGCATCAGTTAATTATGATTCTTATTAAAAGAAACAGATCTACGATTATTGAAAGGCCAATATGTCATTTTCACTAATTATTGGTTTCTCCATAATATTTTTTTCAACCTTTGTATTTAAATCAACCCAAAGTCCCACCTCCAATTACAATCCGATTTTAAGTTTGAACGATAGGTGTTGCTCACAAACCAAATTAGGCTTTCTAACTATTAATTTTTCACATAAGTCAATTGTCGATTTATAGTGGGGAGGGTAAGGATACAATAGTGCGTCTCTATGTATTTAAGAACTGGTCATCTGTATGATAACTACAAAGGTTAACAATATTCGCTTTCATGGGATGCTACATAAGTGCTCATTTGAGTGGCAGTAACTCACATTCACTAACACATGACAAGAAATAGGTATAGGCTGAATCTTATCAATGGGCTAATAACTTCTTTTTACTTAGTTAACAGATCCAACTTTGGAAATGCCGGATACAGTAGCTATGGTGATCAGATCTTGAATGATAAAACTGACTTTGTTATTGTTTATTGCTTACAAGTGTGGCAGACTTGGTTCTTTCTTTTTACTCTTTATTGGGATCACCCAGAAGAAGACAGTTCTCATTGTAGAGGAAAATTACAAATACAAATTTTAATTTGGCAGCTCAGAGGTAACCTATGACAATGATATTCGCTCTTGACAAGTGGCATTACTTAGATACTGTTTACAACCGAAACTTGTAATATAAACAAGCTTTTGAATTTAAAGTTATCAATTAGGCCGCGAATATTATGATTAACAAACAGTTTTTTTTTCAATGGTGGAGTGACGCGGAAACGGGTTGGGAAAAGTTGTTAGAAGTTTTTTTTCGGAAGGCTAAATACAACTACTAACAACAACAACAACTCACTTCGGCATCAAGGCGCGAGAGGCCAAAACAGCTGGAAAAGCTCCTCCTCCATACCAATCTGTTTAAAGACTCCCTCTTTACACCCAAACAAGAAGTTCCAATTTCTCTTAAATCCTTCCCTATGACCTCCTCCAACCAATCCTGGGAGACCTGCTTTTCGTTGGGATTCGATGGTTTGCCAAAAAAGACGATCTTTGGCAATCTGTCATATTTCATTGGAAGAACATTTCCTTGCCACCTCAACCGTTCTGTCATTACTGCCCCCCTTCCAACCCCCTATGTCCCTGGATCCAATTCGAATTGAAAATAGAGCATCTGAGACATAAGATCTTTCTATATATTAAGTTTCACTAAGATCCGATCACCCATTCGTAAGATACCTCTATTTTCACGTTTTCCAAAATTTCCCCCTCGAACTACCCCAACTTTCCCAACATTCCCATCTTTCCAATGTCACCAGATCTAGTCGATATTTAAAATAATATCTCTGAAGCACAAGATTTTTTAAATATCAAATTTCATTAAGATCTGGTCACCCATTCGTAAGTTAAAAATATCTATTTTTTCTAATTTTTTGAATTAACCCTCCCCCCAATTCCCCCAAAGAGAGCAGATCCGTTCCGGTTGTGTCAATCACGGATCTAAGACTTTCCCACCAAGTTTCATCCCGATCCCTCCACTCTAACTGTTTTCCAAGATTTTAAGTTTCCCCCTCCAGCTCCCCCAATGTTAGCGGATCCGGTCGGGATTTAAAATAAGAGCTCTGAGACACGATATCCTTCTGTATATCGAATTTTATTAATATCCGATGACCCGTTCGTAAGTTAAAAATATCTCATTTTTATAACTTTTCCGAATTAACCGTCCCCCACCCCTCCCCCCAGATGCTCGAATCAGGGAAACCACTATTTCTAATTTAATATGGTCTCTTTCCCGATACGCCTGCCAAATTTAATCCTACTGGCTTATCTGGAAGTGCCCAAACTAGCAAAACCGGGACCGACAGACAGACAGACCGACATAATTTGCGATCGCTATATATCACTTGGTAAATACCAAGTGCCATAATAAGGAAATAGAAAAAATTAGCAAAGGAGCCAAACAACAAACCACACTTTTTCAACAATATCATTTCCATAACACACCCATACCACAAACCCCTACCACCCAATGTCCCTGCCCCTTTTCCTCCCTACTACACTCGATCATTACAAACTATATTAAAAAAGGCTTGACAGCATCTTTTCGGGGTATATTTAGGTCCTAAATTCAATCCTGATATGTCAGAACACCCAGCTGAACTATTTTTCAAGATATCCAGAAGCTCTTCAACAAAAACACTAGCAAAAGTCTGACAGGGGCTCATAGCACACAAACTTTCAAATAGATTGGACATTTTGTTCCTCCTCCCCCCTCATTTCCTAAGAACACAAATTTGAAATTCCCTTGCACCATCTAACACTCCTAGAAAGGTTCCTACCATTCCCCGATCCTGTTATGAAGATATTGTAGATAAGTTGTTTTAATAATCACGGTTCAAATAGACTCAATCGATTTATCTGATGACATCCTCCATTATATATTCTAAGTTCGCCAGCGGCTAATCCAAGATTCTACAATCTCTGGTTCAATATATTTCGCCCTTTGGAAAAAACTGTCAGAAAAACTTCGGAGGGGTTACATTCGATCGGAAATTAAAAGTTCTAGTGCTCTTTTTAAAAGTAATAAATTATTAGAAGGCATGCAACCCCACACTTCCTAAAAATCGAATCTAACATTTTTACATGTTAGAAAATGCTAGATTTTCCAAAAACCATTTGCCAAGTTGTTCCCAATTGACGGACGAGAAGGATAATGTTGATAATGAGGGTTGAAGTTTAATTAGAAATATAATTTCATCCCGGTCATCCCTTTCATGCACCTCACCAAACTGTTTTTGGCAATTATTTCGGAGGTATTATAATGTCAGATACGATTTTTAAGCGTAACAGCGAAGATACCATGGGATTTAAAGTCTTATCATCTGTCAAAGCCCCTCAGCCAATTTAAGTTCGTTTGGACATGGCAAATATAATCATATTTTACAGGTATATGGATTACGATTCCTCTAAGGACATTTCCAGTGGGACCTGAAAGTTTGATGGGTTTGTTTTATGAACTACTCGCAAAACCTTTCTCATTTCTTCTCTTCGTAGTAGGCCCAGGGGAGTTTTAACTATAATATAAGGAAAATCTTACCAAAAATAATGACAAAGTTTGGAAAAAAGAAACATACTATAAACTAACACTTTTAAAGAGACTTTAAGGGTGGCCAATACCAGTGCAGATTAACAACTAAAAGCTTACCTTTTTTACACAGAATAAAATGCCTGTAAAATTTAACCTAAAAATCTAGTTTGTTTTTTCCATTTAGAAGCACGCTCTAAGAATTTACCATAGGATCTTCCATTTACCCATTTCTATATTTGTATATGTAAAATTGTAATTCAAGCTGTTCTACCCTTGGTATTTATATGCCTCTCATTCTTGATATTTGGGATATTGATTTAGCAGCTCTTTGGAGTTAATCTTCGCATTTGTTTTCACCTCCACAGTTTAGACTTACCGCATCTAAATTAAAAAAGAAGAAATACCCGTTTAAGGTTCATGAAGCAAATATTAATTGCTAGTAAAACATTGAAATGTCGTTCTATTCAAAGATTAGCATTTGTAAAAAGTAGAGAATCCACCCAGTTTGAGAACGAAACTTACCCGAATGCACCATAAGAAAAAGGCAATTACTGAGATAAAAACCCAAATGCATCAACAGAAAACGTAATGAACAGTAGCCGAAATAGGTTTAAAGTCGCTTCTTTTGCCAGCCTAAAAACGATTGCTAAAAGAGCAGCTTTTAGATTTCGAGCTACTTAATATTAAAATTGCTGCTACTGCTAGTTCCTTGGCCATATGATTGATGACCGCTAATTTTAGGGTAGAAGAAAAAGAGGCGGTCTTTCAGTTCCTTGCAGCAAAAGAGAAATGAATTTGACAGGGCAATTAACAGAATTGCATTTAAGCAAATATTAGGCAGTTCTGATGAGGAGTAACAAATTATATTTCTTCACTTCAAAGCTAGATCTTAAAGATTATGAAAAACTTTCCGTTTCTGACCAAGCCAAAGGTGTACATACTCATTGTAAATATCCAGAAGAATCCTTAATCTTACCATTCTTCTGGCGAATATTCCCACTCCTAACAGGAATACAATGGCTCACATAATTGACGCATTCCAAGGTTAAAAGTTAATAATTCGGTTTAAAGTCCAGAAACACAAAGTTACACTAGAGAGGGAAAGGCTGTCAGTCCTCCAGAACCACCATTAATTTTATAGCATTTCCTTTAGTTTTTTTTTGGTCCTTGCCAGTTTCTATTGTTTTGATAAAATTGCCGATGTACCAACTAAGTTTCTACATGAAATTAGCAGATAAGGTTTATAGGCCCATAGGTGTGTCCAAAAGCTTGGTCTTGAATAGAGGATCGGGATAGAACACTATATTATAAAGGGGTGGTGTCGTGTTAAAATTTAACACAGATTTCAGTTACATCTGCAAGAATAAGTCTAGCAAAAAAAATGCTCAAAAGTCACAAATATATCAAAATAGACATTTTAAGTGGCAAATTCGTAATTTAGGACCCTTTCTTTCGCCAAGAATCGGAAAGAACAATTAGATTAGCAAAATAATATTTTTTTTTGCAATGCTTAGAATACTTTTTATCTACACCAGCGAATTCTCTAAAAAAAAAATTAGTTTTCTTTCATCATTTTCAGCAAAGCGGTAGTTTTCAATAATCCTACAAACATAGGGAAATATAATTAGTTGGCTAATTTATACTAGCTTTATTGGTATATATTAGACAGACTGTGAAGCAATAATTCTTGTTCGTTTAAGTTTCAACTTCGCTTTTTACTTCCCTCAAAAAACTTTGTTTTTTATAATTAATTTGAAAAATGAGACTTCAAACATTTCATTAGTTTATGTCAATTGTCTATCTTTGAATTTTCGATCGATCCCTTTTTCTCCCTCTGTGGGACACACCTGTCGTTTTTTGCACCAAAATGGAAGAAAACGCCACTTTAATGTGGCATGATTGTTTGTCTACTTTAAAGAATACTAGAACTTTTAATTTTTGTGTTCGGATGAGCTTTCTCCCGATGTTCTATGACCATTGGCTCGATGGGTCATTTCTGGAAACAAAACAAGACATTCAGGATCATTCGCGTCAGGAAAAATGCAACATTTCACCTTTTTTATAGATAAGAGCTTGAAACAAGGCCACTTTCTGTTTTGGGATGTTTCATCACTTTTCTTAAAAATTGGAAAATTTTTGTCAGGATCATAATTTTTGGCGGGTAGGTGGAAATTACATATTTAGAATCACCATAAAAAGCTATTTCTGTTTACGTGTATGTTTTCTTCAACATTTTTTAGAGTTTCGGTTACTTTTAGAACCAGCCACTCCTTACTAACAGTTCATTAACACTAACTGTTTGAAGCAGTGAATAAAATTCTGAGATAATCTTCAATGTGTTTCTCATTTATAGAAACTGCATAAAGTCAGGTCCTCACAGACCATAACACTTTCTATCGAAGATTTTTCACATTTCTTAGTCCTAGTTTGCATTGATCAAATTTTCTAAAACGGTTCTTTTCTTTTCACTTGCTGCTATAGAAAAATCGACATGGCAACGGGTCTACATTTTCCAAGGGTTTAGCGAATGTCATTTGCTTGAACTATAATGCCCAGTTAATTCAAGTATGTAAACCTAAGTGTAGAAAAGGGAACTCGTCAGAATCCGTGTAGGAATAACAGTTTTACAGCTTAATTGCCTGTGTAAAATAAAATGACCTATATTTTTTCATTGTTATTACGTATTGTAGTAATCAGATGCTGTATCTACAACAACCGGACTTGTGGTAGCTTTTCCCTCTTTAAACTACTTATATATTAAGGACAGGGTTGTACCCAGGATTTTTTCTTTCGGGTGGGGGGATTTGTAAAGGGATGTTTCCGAGAGGCTAAAAAAAAACTTTAAAGGCGCATCGAAAATTCGGTTATATTCATTTTAGTTACGTTTTTACGAGACAATCATTTCGCGGGGGGCTCAATTCTCCTCCCCCCCGATACGGCCTCAATTAAGTATTTGCTATATTGCAAATTACAAGAATCAATATCGATCTTTCGATGAATCATCAACGAAAAGTCTTCTTACTTTTAAGTACAACTTAACTTGGACTTCTAAGGTTCACTTTGTTACAGGACAGCAATTTGTAATTTGTTTCATTGCAGCAATCAATACCGCAAAAAAAAAAATCTCAAAACTACACTTCAGAGTTAAAGGAATTTAAGGAGGTTTTAAAGACATTGCATTAAATAAATATTAACAACCACCTACATTCTCTTCTATTGTGTTGATTATTGGTAATCGTGACACTGAGTAGGTGGTCATAAATTCAAACATAAATACTATTATTTTTATTAGATCATGTTTATTAGTTCCAAGAGCATTTTATCTATCTCAGCTACCCACACAAAGTAAGGTCTTAAGAATATGGTTTATAAAAAATATCATTTCGCAACAAAGCTATGTTTGTTACAATACTACAATATTCGGATTTAGTTATAAGTATTTGTATTTATTTATATATTTTCATGTTTATTCATGAATTTATTTATAATATTTCTATGTATTTAGTATTTGTATTTGTTTTTGGTTTTTAGTTATAAGAAACGGAAGTTTTTTTTTCAATTAACAAAGTAGACAGTGATGTTAAAACTTCGAACGAACGAAAAATATTCCAAATTTATATAAGAGGTCTGTCGTCCCCTTCCACCCTTCATTCCATACACTTACTCAAGTGTAATAAGCGCTTTCTGGAAGGGATTTTAAAATGTAACTAGGTACTTTTATGACATCCCAACAACGGCAAATACCCATGTTAAGAAAACAATTCTTACTTCATAACATGCAGAATAATCATATTTGACACATTTTGCATGCAGCCTCATTAAACTTTATCCCTCCCCCTAACTTGCAAATATATAGCTCAAATTATATATTTTTCAATGCGTTCTGCCTCCCGTAAATTGTTTTTCCAAGTTTTTGTTTCGTCACAGTTGATTCAATTTACAGGTTCATGGGTTGAAACAATTGAGGCGCAAATTTGCACATTGTGTGAAAACAAGAAAGGAAATAACAAATGAAAAGAGAAAAATCAAATAGGTGAAAAACGAGGATTTTGTGAGCCAATAGCAAAATATGAAGATGAAAATCAAGCCAAGTCATCCTCAGTGCTCGAAAAATAGAAAAAACAAAACAAAACAACAACAACAAAATCTAACCTTCTGAAGTGAACTCTACAAGAGGAGAAAAGACACTCAAACGTATTTGCACATCGGGGGGAGGGGAGTACAGTATAGCGGGACTGCAAGCAAAATGTATTAACTATGATTATTCTGTATATTATGAAGTAAGAATTGTTTTCTTAACATGGGTACTTATATAATATAGCTGTGGTCGGGATCTAACCTTCTGAAGTCTAAGTTCTGAAGTTCTGAAATCTGTGAAGTTCTGAAATCTAACCTTCTGAAGTGAACTCTACAAGAGGAGAAAAGACACTCAAACGTATTTGCACATCGGGGGGAGGGGAGTACAGTATAGCGGGACTGCAAGCAAAATGTATTAACTATGATTATTCTGTATATTATGAAGTAAGAATTGTTTTCTTAACATGGGTACTTATATAATATAGCTGTGGTCGGGATATCATACAAGTATCTGCAACTACTATGGCTAGCTGGTAGTTACAAATCTTTACCGCCCATCGTTACTGATTTACCTTTAACGTTGAATATCAATTTACGATTGCTTTTCAAACCTTTGAACTAGAAAAGGATTTGTTTAAAGCAAAGCATTGTGATAAAAATCAGAAATTTAGTGTAAAAAACAATCATTTTAAAGATCAAACTGAAAAAGAAATAAAACCCTCATGAATGAATAACTTAAAACTAAAACAAACAGAAATTAAAATGAAAACTCACGACAAACTTCAAAATAACAGATATTTCTATGGATAAATAAACAAATCTGAAAGGAATAGAACTTAGAATAGAAAGGGATAATCAATTCAAAAAATGGAAACTATGACAAATTAGAGTGGGGTCCGAACAAGGTCCGACTAGACACCTAAAGTTCCTCGACTCGGAATGTTTTTTATTAGCCAATATCGGAACACCAAAAGTTTCACGATGCCCTAAAACAGGCTTATACATTTCGTGTTTCCAATCGGTTCGATAACAATATCCACAAGTACAGAGTCAAGCGAGCCCTAATACAAAAAAGGAAGGAAAAAAGAAATACAAAACAGAAAGTAATTTTGGTTGTGCTAATTTCTGTTCCCTAAAAATGGGTCAAAAAATTCATTTTATTTTTGGTCGACTGGAGACTGACACATATTGAATTATGCGGGGCTCCTACGGCGTCAATAAAGTTTTGATGGAAGTACAAACCATTAAGTTTGTCCCACATACACAAGGATTTCATCTTTTTGACTTTACAGCGATTTTCCATAGAAAATAACTGAAATATCTTACATGGAGCTCAGAAACCATCTTTTTAAGCATTTTTTTTATTAATAAGCATTCTTTTTTGTGTGTAACCCTTATTCTTTTATCACGCAAAATATTTAAAAAGGCAAACGCTGTTACATATGTAAAAAATAGTTTGTGTGTGGTGTATTAGAATTTTCCATAAGTCGTCTGCTATTGGCTGAACTTGGTGGATTTTTATGAAAAAGTTAAATAAAGTTCAACTTTTTTCTGACAGCAATAAAGTCAACAAAGTTATGCAGGAAAAACGGTTTATTTACTTTGTGGACAGCTTTATTAACTTTATTGGGACCATGGAAGCTGCACATTAGATCTCTACGAAAAAGAAAATTTAAAAAACATTAGCTGTATCAACTTGGAACACCAAACCTCGCCCCAAAAAGCTAGTCTACTCTGGTTGGCTTAAGGATGGGTTAAAAGGCGTTTGTAAGGTTTGTAAAGTCGTTCGCAAAGTTCGTAAAGTTGCTTCGTTAACCTTCCGTAAACCTTTACGTGAGCTTTAGTTGACTTTTTTCGTAAAGTTCATAAAGTTGACCAACAGGGAAAGAGTTCCAGAGCAAAACTTTTAAACAAATTGGGAAATGTGGAATCAGGAAACTGAAGATACGCTGATTTCTCTAGTCCGAGAAAAGCCTGTCATAGACCAGTCTTCTCAAGGAAAACACAAAGACAGGATCTGCATTGAAAACATATTCAAAGAGATCAGCAGTGCCATCAGTTTGTTGATCAGTTTACAGGTGAGTTGAACACTACTTTTGTTGTTTGGTTGGACTTTTTTTGCTCGATCCTGAAAACAGAATATGTAACAAGCCCTTATGCCTCATTAAACTATACTCACGCCCAAGCTCCTTATTTCTCCAAGACTTTTTCTCCGAAATATGAAATGTTTCAGAAATTTGAACAGTTTGTTGCTAAAAACGCACGTAAAGTACAAGGATCATATAAGCGGTGAAAACTTTGCGGAAACACTTTGCGAACGACTTTACGAACTTTATGAGTGCCGTCTTTTAAACCTACAAGGCAGGTAGACAAAACTAACAGATGTGCCCTTGGTCAGGTGGATGAAGACAAAGAACTGAGAAAAGCAGCTGGAAAAACAGGGCGAAAGAACAGTCAAAAAAGGTACTTTTCTCCAACTAGGTTAAAACTTTCAGGTCATTCAGAGGCAGACGGAGAAAAAGAGGCGTCAATGAAGACAGCCACTGATGGCATCAGTTCATTTTTATGGAGACAGACCCTATTTTTTTTCTTCATTCAGCTTGTGATTTACTGGGCATGTAGACTGGGTAAAACAGGTCTAAGAGGGCAAACTAAAGAATAATCCCTGTTTTAAAGGTAGTAATGAGAATGATCCGGGGAATAATCGACCAATTTCGTTACTACCTGTTATTTCCCGTGTTCTAGAAAAATGTCTTAATTATAGAATATATGAGCATCAGGAACGACACAAACTCTTACATCCAAATCAATGATTTTGTTTATTACTTCGGTAATTAATGAAGCGCTTGATAAGAACATTAGAGTAGCTGGTATGTTCTTGGATATGATTAAGGCGTCACTGTTGAGCATCGTATATTATTTAGAAAATATGAATTTTACGGACTAAGGGGTGCAACGTTAAGTTTGCTTCGTAATTATCTTGCGAATAGATAGCAGTATGTTCATTTACATGGAATTTCGTCTAATAAAATTTGTGTTAATTGTGGGGTTCTCCAAGGTTCCATATTGGGACTTACTCTATTTTCAATTTTAATCAATGACCTGCCTGATTTTGTTATTGCCCTACCCAGAATTATAGATTCTGTTGATAATGGTCCGAGTAAAACACAGGTCACTGCGCCCTTATTTGCGGATGACACAACACTGATGTGTGTTGCCCCTAAGGAACAACTGCTTATGTCAGCACTAAATGCAGGAATGGGCAAGATACACATAGCTAAAAATCAATTACCTTGACCTGAATATAGGTAAGTTAAATTTTGTTATTTTTCTAGATCTCCGAATTTTTATCCTTGGATCATTGAATTGATATCAAAGCGGAGAATTATCAAACGTATACGATTCACCAAGTGCCAGGGAATTAATGTTGATGAAACCCTATCATTTAAGACCATGTGAAGTCGATTTCTAAAATACTGTCGCGTAATCTAGGTATGATGCATAAATTAAAACATATTTCCACCTCCCAAATATTTTACAGCTGTTATATTTTTCCTTTATTCACCTTTATATTTTGTATTTTTCATCGATATGTCTTGGTACTTTCCCCTCATTGCTTCGTCCAGCCTATGTGATCCAGAATAACACTATTCGAGTATTTGTGGCGTGGGGAACCGGGAGTCCATGAGGTCGGTCTATAGTGAAATAAATATAATGCCTGCAGCCAGATTGGGTGATTTTTATACTTTGATTTTTATATAAAAGTATCATAATGAGGGCCTTCCAGATTGTTTTGCAGGTATATTTTGTGAGAGGTCAGATATTCACCAACATGATATTCGGATGTGAGGAAATATTGAGGTTCATCAAGTTTCATCAAGTTTAGTTCTGCCCATCAAAAGTTACGAGCCTGAGAAAATTTGCTTTATTTTCGAAAAAAAAGTGGCAACATAAGAAAATCACACCATCAGATTCAGCGTATCAGAGAACACTACTGTAGAGGTTTCAAGCTGCTATCTTAAAAAAATGTGGGATCCTGTGTTTTTTGCCACAAGAAAGATCACAAATGCGTGTTTATTTATATTTTTTTTCCAGGGGCGATCATATTCACCCAGTGGTCCTAGAATGTAGTGACAGGGCTCAATCTAACGGAAATCAAAAGTTTCAGTGCCTTTTTTGAGTGATCAAAACTTGGAGGGCAACTAGGCCCCCTCCGATGCTCTTTTTTCTCCCCAAAGTCACCAGATCAAAATTTTGAGATAGCCATTATGTTCAGCATAGTCGAAAATCTAATAACTATGTCTTTGAGGACGACTTAATCCCACACAGTCCCCGAGGGAAGGGCTGCAAGCTATAAACTTTGTCCATTGTTTACATATAGTATTGGTTATTGGGAAGTATACATACGTTATCAGGAGGGATTTTTTTCTGGTGGTTAGGGGGAGGGGTTACGTGGGAGGATCTTTCCATGGAGGAATTATTATGGGGGAGGAGAATATCCAAGAAGGGAGTACTGGATTTTCCAGCGTTATTAAAAAATATCTTAAAATATCTTAGGAGCGGCTAGGTGTAAGAAGTTGAAACTTATATGGCTTGTTGTATTCGATGTTGAACTAATTAAAAGGCAATATTTGCATCCTACTGCTACTACTTCTACTACTAAAGCTAAGTCTAGGACTACAGATTCTACTGCTGCTACAATTACTGCTGGCACTGCTACTACTACTACTAAAGCTAGGGATATTAAGGCAAAAGATTGTGGAATCCTGAAACACTGTTGAACTAAATCAAAACACACTATGAAAGCACAGGTTGTCAAGAACAAATGTCAGCAATGCCTCAGGAACAATTTATGGCATTAATCCGAAACTTTCAGCATGTGTTGAGGGGGTCTTGAAAAAAAGGTGCTATATGCATAACGCTACTGATGCTATTACTACTGGTACAGCAATTGGTAAAGCTTCTATTTAGGCTATTTAGGTAAAGCTTCAAATGAATGTTTAGGCGAATGTTGAACTAAATCAAAATGAACTATGAGCATGTAGATTGTCAAAAGCGTGGAACAGCTATATCTAAGGAACAGCTTACTGTATTAACTTGGAATTTTCAGGGTATGTTGTTGTGGATTTTGAACTAATTAAAAGGTATTATGTGTATACTACTACTACGGTTGCTGTAACAAATGAGGCTAAGGGTATTAAGATGGAACTTTTAGGGAATGTTTAGGAGTTCCAATCAAACAAAAAAAGCATATGCATACAGATTTTCAAAAGTGCATACAATCAATATTATAGGCAGCACACAGTTATCACAAAAACTTTTAAAGGAGCACATTCGATTGAAAATTAGAAGTTCTAGCTCCCTTTTTAAGAGTAAAGTGGTTGAAAGGTAGGCAGCATCTTCTTAACGCAGACAATTTGAGCCTTTTCTTGGTGTCATGCGGTCCAAATGGACCTTAAATTGAATTAGTACTTTTGTAAAATTAAGTTTTTTTTTTATTGGACCTTTAACTTTTGCCTTGGCTTGTCTTTTATAATCATGAAAGACATATTGTCGAATCTTTGTTTCTTTTAATTGCTCAGGTGGTGGGACAAAATCTTCTTCTTTTACCTCATTCAGGGTTTTGTGATGGATGTGGCACTAGATTCAAACTAATTTTCTATTGTATAACCGATGGGACGTATAAAGTTAAAAATAAACATTAACTTTTCTCAGCAAGGATCTCTATAAATTGGATTGCCTCAGGGTTTCCCACTAAGCCCACTACTATTTATCATTTTGCTGGCATCTCTGAAATTGAACAGTAATACAGCTGATAGTATGCTATTTGCAGATGATTTTACGACCCGAGAAAACGGAGAAACTATGACGGAGGTTAATTTCAAAACATAAATGATTATGGAGAAGCTACTCATGAAGCCGAAGTAGCTCAAATGGTAAAGCGTCTTGTTATAGTTAGGCCCACTATTAGTCTATATATCAGCTACTCACGTATTCAAATTCATTTGAACTCCCAGTTTGAACAGTAGAAAAAAGGAATAATTTTTCATTCAAAGAGAATGGTAGAATGGTAGAAGGAGAACGAATAGAATGAGTCAAGACAACAAATCTACTTAGAACAATCGTCAATAGTAAAATGAAATGAGGAGATAACGTGCAAGGAACGTTCAAGAAATGTTTAAAAAGAACTATACTATTGAAACGGTTAGCAAATATGGCTTGGGCAAATGCTCCAAAAATGCTGATTGATTTTAATAAAGGATATATGAGGTCAAAGATTGATTTTGGGATTCCAGTCTATGGAACATGTACCAGCACTGTCATGGCAGCATTGGAGACAATCCAGAATACATGTTTACGTTTAGCTTTTGGAAACAAATGCCTCTCAGTAACGTTGACAAGACGAAAATACCCCCTACGCGCATTACATTTGCCATATCTACGCAACGGCAAATCGTTATCACTAACCACAGGCTAAAGCGCCCCTACGCTAGTAGCTGGACCTTGGCTAGTAGCCCGGATGTACAAATATACATCTAATATAGTACAAAAAAAACTTACTGGCGTCAAATCTACAAAACTGAGATCAGAATTACTCACTATACAATACTTTACGAACATTCAAACAGGTCCTGATCAAACAGTGTATATGAAGACTGTCTTCCATGGGTCAAATAAACAAAAAAACATTGCTTGCGTGGGATAAGTTCAATGAGCTTTGTCCAGCCTGGAATAAAGATTTGTGCTAAAAATCTCCTTGGATTATGTCTAATCCAACCGCCCTATTTCTATTAGAACGAAATAAGAGGAGCCTCCTAGATGGCGTTATTCAGCAAGCATTCAAAGCACAAATTACTACAAATTTCGAAGGAGTTCTACAAGTTTATTCGGATGGTTTTGTAGCAGATGAAAGAGTTGAAGCATCTGCTGTAATTCCTCAATATTTACTCAACATTCTGAAGCCCACGGCTCCAACATCGTCCGTTCCAGCCACAGAAATTGCAGCGATGTTAGAAGACCAGAAGGCTTGTGAAAACCTCAATAGCTTTCAGAATGTGGTTCGATTAACAGATTCCAAGTCGGGTCTCCACTTAGTTCAGTAGTAATGAAAAAAAAAGCTTTCCGAAAAAGAAGTTTTTCAAGGAAAAGTAAAGAGTCGTATTAAACTTAAGACAAATGTAAATAAATTTCTATTATAATTCGAACTCAAAACGACCAGGAATTGCTGTAAAAGAATAAATTAAACCCAAAATGAACATAAATTAAATAAACAATCATAGCAACAAAACTTACTAGTGCTAATATAGATATATAAATAAATATTAAAACGAGTAAAACTTTAATTGAATGTTCATATCAATCTTAAAACAAATAAAAATCACTATAAACAAAATTTTGCAACTGTCTCCTTCCCCCTCCCATAATTGTAAAAACATAAAGTCCACTGCGTCATTTTCATTTTATTGAAAACTGGTTTCTCGAACAGTGTTTGGCAAGAACTATTAAAATTAAGAGAAATATTTGATATAATATATCAAATATTTAGTTTAATTTCATTATAATAAATATTTGATCATATTACATTAAAGATCGTATCATATTATGATGATATGAGTTGTTGAAAGCTCGGAAATCAAAGATTTTATTTCACTATAACTATTATTTTTCCTAATGTTTGTAAGTACAAAAGAAAATATTTGTTATATTATTTTTATTCAGTAAAGTACAAGGTACGCAATAGGCTTTAGACTTTTCGGAGGAAGCATTTTGGAAATAAAACAGCGTAGGGGGGGGGGGGTCGTTGCCCTCCGAGTATTTTTGACTCTTAAAAAGGGAAATAGAACTTTTGGTTTCAAATTGAAAGAGCTTCCTCCGCATTGCGTAAGATCACCCATTCCTTATAAACCTTTTGTGTTAACAATGGGCAGCTTGCATAACTTAGAGCTCTTCCCCAGGGCGCTGGGGGATGGGTTTTAAACCCCAGATTCAGAGTTATTTGGCCTTTGGACTATTTTGAAAAAATTGGCTATTTGCAGTTTTGACACCTGCAAATATAGTTATTTGACCTTCGGGCTATTTTGAACAAAAGGACTGTCTCAAAATTTCGGTTGGAAGTATTTGGGGGAGAAGGCATAGGGGAGGGGCAGGTTGCACTCCAATCACTTGTGACACTTAAAAATGGCACTAGCACTTGTGGTTTCCAATCGAATGAGGCTCCTCCGAAGTTTAAACGACCACTCCTTCCATATGTCTTCCAGTACATTCCCAGACATGCCGGAATCCAGCATAACGTGGTAGACCGCTAGCCGATCCGGAAGTAGGTGGGCCGGTACCCCCCCCCCCCCCTCCCTCACCAAGATTTTCTATGCCGCCCTCTTATCCTATTTTTTTTTTGAATAAATTTGACAATTTGGTCAATTGTGTGCACCTTTTCCACACTGCCCCCCCCCTCAAGATTTTTCTCATTGGTCCCCTTGCCACATTATTTTGCAATAGATCCGCCCCTGGTAGACAGTCGTGATAATTGGTTGGCAGGAGTCATTATAGCCAGTAGGCAACCTTACGTTACGGGATCCGATAAGAATTCGTGGTAAGACAGCCCCCTCCCCTGAAAATCATATACTGTTCTACTGGCTAAAGGTTCAATCAATGATGAATATAAAGGTTCAGTAACGATGAATCGTTTTTTGATGAGCTGGAATCTAAGCGATACGTAGAATCTGGTAGACAAATAAATGCCAAAGCTAAGGAAAACTAAAGTTGAAACCAGTTTCATCACGAAACCAATTTCATCACTATGAACTAGTATTTCACACTTTTTTTCTTTTTTTTAATCACCAAAAGTTGCATTAACTAGGCTTTACAGGATAAAACCTTGAGCCATCGCTTCATTTGACAGACACTTTTGGTAATCTCTTGTGAGGCTTCTTGTCAGAGAGCTTAAGAGACGAGAAATAATAGAAAATCCTTTCTCGTCTTGATTATTTAAAAATACAAAATTAAAACTTCTACCTTTTACTTAGAGGGATCCACAAATAATTCGACTGTTGTCATTACAGGCATTGAAGTACACAGAAGAATTTTTGCCAGAAAAAAAAAAAAGAAACAGCCAAAAAAGTTCTGAAATGACCAACAGTCTAATTATGTTACCTAATTATATACAACAACTAATTATTTTCACAAGTGAAGAAGAAAAAAATTTCCAAAATGCGTTCTTGGCTTACTTTTGGACAGAGGTGCACTTGGGACCCTAAGTCCCACTACTAGTGGGTCACCGAGAATATTAACTGATTGACATTATTTGTTGTGGGTTTCATTTTTGTCTTTCTCACTATTTGATTGCTTTTCTTCGCATTATCAAACTTTGATTTATATATTTTAAGTTCACAGAAATTACTAACAATTCAGAATTGCATACCAATTTCAATGTAAAATTTATTTTATTCCATGAAAAAAAAATACAAAATTCAAAGAAATTAAAAACAAAATACCAGCAAATATGTGCGCTTTTTCTGGTGATTCATAGAAAGGGGCCAATGCTTATCGTATGACAAGAAGTTCTGGGATGGGGTATATGCATTTGTGGAGGGGGTTCTATCAAGGAAAACTATCATTTTGGGGTATTTTTTTATACGTTAAACAACCAAAACATACAAATTTTTGTCTATGTTTCACACTAAAAGGGGAGAAGTAAAACCTGGAGACCCTCCATGGGTCACAGCACTAAATAAAATCATGCTATGCTGTACAAAATAGCAAAGACCACATAGTAACTGGTAGCATGAGCAAATCGTTTATATTTCCTAATATTTTTATTTGTCTCCACTTTCCTTTCGAAAAAAACACCCCCCCCCCTTGCATTTAAGGCACGGCAATATTCTGGTCATATACGAATTATTTGTTAAGCGTATTTTATTATTTGTCTGTGAGGGTTCTAGGACCTTTTTCTTATCACGCACAGGGTCTAGATAGATTTGAACCCCCCCCCCTCCCCCCCCCCAAAGAAATGATGTGTATTATTACAGCGAGTGGAAATGTCATTGGCAGTGAAATATCAATCCGTAACCTTTTCAAATAACTTTACACAAATAAGGAATAGCTAAATCAACTGCGAAATTTAATACTCCTTTACACAAAAATTCGACAATACACCTTTGAGCGCTAACTAGTATAAAACACAACGATTAAAACGTAAACCTGCTTCGCAGCTAAAAAAAAAAATCGAATACAAATAATCACCACGAGGATATTGCAAGGGTGTTGATTTAAGCAAACAAAAATAAAATCTGCTCTCTAAGCATTTTATGTACTCAAGATCAGTGACGTCATCTGGGGGGTGGGGGGCAAGGAAGGGCAGTTGAAATTGGAACACTTATTCAGGTGAGATGAGCATAAAAAACTTATTTTAAGGGCACAATTTCTTATTTTTACAGAGGATAAGAAACATGTGGAACATAAATAACTTACCTCAAGTTAATGATAAATTTGCAGTTCAGGGAATCAGTTTCGCATGTCGCTCAAACTAAAGGCTTTTTTTTAAAAAGATTTTGAGTTTAGTATAAACCCAAATTATATCAAAGGATCTCAAATTATGGAGAACAAGGCTTATTCTAGAACATATATTTAACGGACCACAGAAAATGCGTGCGTTCACTTTTCCACGCGAATCCTTAAGTTTTGCGAGATGGTTGCTGGTTAATTATGGATTAAACATTAAAAAGAAACGGAAAACACCATAAAACGAATCCAGGATATTCTATTTGAGCACCACCCTGTGAATTAGTTTTTTTAAGTCCTCCATTTCATCGCCATCATCTCTGGTCACCCCATCATATGGTAACTGGTAAAATTCGCGGATTGTTTTGTCTCCGTGATGCGTTTGCTTATTCATAAAAAAATACCGAGGCGCACACCAAGCAGTTTTTCCGGCGTAATTTAAATGACGTTGGTAAACAACAACCTTTAACTTGTAAGGATCCGTAAAACTTAGAACCTTTTATACGACGGGGAGCTGAAGCAAGCATTTCTCTGATGAAGTTTTACAATCATAGTCAGTTGGTTTTGGTTAATAACAAGGGAGTAATGTTTGTGTTTTATACGATCAGAATCACTGGTCAAACAGCTTATATATTTAATTCATGCGGTTATATTTCCTGTCTAAACTCATTTGTTCTATTCCCCTTTTTCAGAAAAATCTTTCACGTCTCGAGGGGAAAAGCTGCTAATTAAGACAAGTATATAAAGCCAGAGAATGAGTCATCCAAGAAACCCAGATGGCTCTAAAAAAAAATTCGGGGATGACTTTTAGCTTGAATTAGAAAGTCATTCATTCTCGTCAGCAGCGCAGATAAGACCATGGTTTGAATTACCGCGAGGTTATATCGGCATAATCACACAAGCCGTAATTTGAATATGTTGGTTTACTTAGGGAGTGAAGTATAGGCGTCAGTATCCCTGATCCCCATCCATTATCTCCAATATTCAGGAGTCAATCGATCTATAAAGTAGTTAATTTTATCCTCATTATTTGCCGTAAAATATCAAGTCCCTGCGATATCACTCTATTGTGTGAATTATTTCTTGTAATAAAAAAAAAGAAAAAAAAAAAGAAAAAGCATATTGGAGATACTGTTATGTTTTTTAAGTAAACCTGCTTGATGATGGTGAAACCAATCCACTAGCAGCACTGAACTCGTTTAAACTGAATTATAAAATAATTTTTCACAGATCACAGATCAAATTTTTCACAAATATATGATTCATCAAAAACATCAGTCTAAAAAAGCACTATAACGTTCTTGAAACTAAAACAACTCAAATTATACTTAATTAATTAAATTACTTAATAATCCACCACAATGAATGCGATTAAATATTACATATATATATATATATATATATATATATATATATATATATATATATATATATATATATATATATATATATATACTGAACTGTCAATAAAAAGGTTTCATCCCTATTTTGAACTGTTTTATTTTCATCATGGAAAGGCAGTGTGGTCTTCGAATTTATATATATATACATTTATATATATATATATATTATGTATATATATATATATATATATACTTATATATATATATATATATATATATATATATATATATATATATATATATATATATATATATATATATATATATATATATATATATATATATATATATATATATATATATATATATATATATATATATATATATATATATATATATATATATAATATATATATATATATATATATATACATATATATATATCCATGAATATCCTGTGAACAAGGTTGGGTTTATAAAACTGGATGGTCCTGATAGTTCGGGAGGTGTGGTCCCCCTATCAGGTGAGTCTAGTCTTCTGTCCCTAGTTAAACGTAGGAGATATCCTACTGCGGTCTCCTCATCGTGGTGGTCAGGTGGAAACAGCGAGAATTGCCTATCCAATTCTTGCTCGACCAAACGGCAGAGGGTGCCATCAGGGAATGGAAACCTGCATGGTAAAATTTATTTCCACGAAACGTCCAAATACAAGTCAACGTAAAGAGTCCAGGCCATACTACGACCCTCCCAGCAAGCGACGGATTGAAGGTATCGGCGGCACCTTCTCCGAAAAACTGGCAAGCCCATACTACGGCTTCGCCGGCAAGCGATGTGTTGAAGGTTTCATCAGCACCTTCTCCAAAGAATTGGCAAGCTGAGGAAACATAGGCAACCCCTGAGTGTAGGGTGCTGGAACGTCTGTTAGATGAATGCCTGGCGACCCAATCGTTTATTGCTGGAGGTTTACTGCGTTAAAACATAGACATCATGTGCGCTTCAGAAACTCCAATCAATCACATTGTGGAAGGCTTCACTTTGCCATGATGAATGATTTGGTCATTACCAATACCTAGTTCAAACACAAGCCATATATAGCCATATGGTATTCAAGAGAGGGTAGAGCAAAAAGACCGATTGATTACATCCTTATGTCTTGCTGTTGGAAATCAATGGCTACTAATAGTAGATCGTACATTGGATCAGATACTGGTTAAAAACATGGGTCGGATCATCTTCTAGTCAACTTAGATCTAAAGTTGCAACTAGCAGCACGCCCCAAGAGGAAACCTCCACAAAGATTTGACACCAATCGCTTCGATGATCCTAATATACAACAGGCATTCCTTCTAGAGATGTCTAATCACTTTGAAGCTCTTAAAGTGCAAGGGACCGACAAGCATACCCAAAGTTTGGATGATGAGTGGCTGACCATACGCAATACAATCCACAAGGCTGCAGATGCTACAATAGGATACTGCAAAAGACTATCCAAAAAGTAAATGACAACATGCACAGTTTAGCTGGCAGAGCACAAAAAACAGATATCAGACAGAGAATCAGACTTCTTCAAGCGCCTGAGAAGAGAATGCCACCAGTCGGCTAAGAATGATAAGAACCAGTACTGGCAGAAAATCGCTGAAGACATGGAAGTCGCTGCCTCCAGATCCGACACCAGTAAGATGTATTGGCTCCAAAAAACAATCAGGGGTAGATCACATAATTCCGAAAAAATAAATCACTGGAAGGAGCACTTTGACAAACCACTTAACCAGCATCAACCCTCCAAATCAATGAGTCATAAACAGCATTGCCATAATCCAAGTCGAGGCCCTGATGACCTACACGAATCAAACCCACCCAGCACTATTTACAAAGACGTGA
Organism: Artemia franciscana; assembly: GCF_032884065.1. Classification (NCBI taxonomy): domain Eukaryota; kingdom Metazoa; phylum Arthropoda; class Branchiopoda; order Anostraca; family Artemiidae; genus Artemia; species Artemia franciscana. The sequence goes on from NC_088876.1 coordinate 14,568,724, forward strand.
ATTTGGCTCCCCCCTCCCTCAAACGAAGTCCGACAAGCAATCAATTGTCTGAAAAGCAATAAAACCCCTGGTCCTGATGCTATTCCGGCTCAAGTATGGACGGACAGCACTTGTCAGTAGACTGAATAAACTAACCTGTCGTAAATGGAAAGAACAGATAGTTCCACAGGATTGGGGAGACTCTATCAACCTTCCGGTCTTCAAAAAAGGGCTACATAATCGTTTTCATATCAAGCGCAACGTGAAGACAAGGGCCAATCAAGTGGGATTCCGCCCAGGCATGGGAACGATCAAGTAACTATTCGTTCTAAGACAAAACCTTGAACACAGCTAAGACTTATCCAAGCATGCGCATGCCCAAATTCAAATCGGCGGGGAGCTCTCCTCGATGTTCTAGATTGTTTGGTGTCCGACAGGGATGTATATTGTTTCTCATCTTATTTAATTTAAAAATCGACTGGATTATGACCAGAGCAATGACAACCTTTTCAGGCGTTGAAGTAAGTCCCAACTTTGTGATCACCGATCCGGACTACGCCGACTATATTTGCTTAATAGCTGAATTTCATTCAGAAGCCCAATCCATGGCATCAAAAGTAGCTGAAGAATCCTCTCTGGCCGGCCTGAAGATAAGGTACTCGAAAACAAAAGTGTGGTTTCTCATATATCAGTTCAAGGCCCCCAATTTCGCTAGAACAGTCGGCCATAGACGAAATTCCTGAATTCAAGTACCTAGGCTCTCTGTTAGACCCAATGAGGATACACATCAGAAATTCAGTTGAGAATTGCTTCAGCAACTGGTGTCTTCGCCCAGCTAAATCACTCTCTATGGAATCAGAAAAATGTTTGTTTGAAGACAAGAATAAGAATATATCAGGTCCTTGTTCGGTCTGTCTTACTATACGGCTGCGAGACGTGGGCTCTGAAAGCATCCGACATTCAAGCCCTCAATGTATTTGACCCTTCATATCTATGGAGAATCACTGGCATTAAACTCCGTGATCAAGCCAGCAATGCCGAGCACCGCAAAATCTGCCATCAGCGGCTTGATTTAGCCACTATAATTAAACAAAAAAGACTCTGATCGTTCGGCCATACACTTCACTGCCCACACCAAACCTTCGTTAATAAAGCCCTCAAATGTATACCTCTTCCGGGATGGAAAAAGCAACATGGGGGGACAGAAGAAAACTTGGGTCACCTGCATCAAAGCTGACCTAGACCCGATCAGTGGCTTCAAGAAATATGGACGAAGATGGGAAAAGTCCTGGCTCGAATTGATAGAACAACTCTAGAACGACCAAGACTCTTGGCTTACTACAATGGCGAAACTACCGGACGCCATATATATATATATATATATATATATATATATATATATATATATATATATATATATATATATATATATATGTATACACTAAACGTTACCAGAATAAAGTATATTTAGGATACATACTATTATATACTGTTTGATGTCTTGATACTTTTGCTAAAAGTTTGAGTTGTTTTACCCGCTAATCCGGGGTATTATTAAATTCTCGATGCCTAGAATTACATATCTAAATCAAGCAGTTCTGTACACCTTACAATATCACTGTTGAAATGATCTAGAACGTGTGATTCATAGTCATTCTTGCAAATTGAAGGAAAGGAATCTCGACATATAGGGCAGATACTCGTCAAATCTTCCTCTTCTGGATTTAATTTTCCATTAAAACCTAAAAAAAAACATTTTAAACTTACATAAAATGGCTGAAAAGAAAAATCATTATTGAACATTATTATATAAAAAAATATTATTCTTATACGGAATTTTAGCTACAATTGAACTTCAGAAACAAATTCCTATTTTTATTGTATTTAGAAGTTGACCTTTTTCCTTGTGGCCTTCTATACGACGTGGCCAAGGAAGGAAACAACAAATGATGAAAAATATAGAAAGCCTTTTACTTTTTCATAAGCGTTCCCTACTAAAGGGAAACTAGGGTTGAAGCCAAACGTAAAAATCCAGTCTCGAAACCAAAAAAGTCGCTTTCGAAACTCAACGAGTAAAAAAAAAATTTGAAAGTCACTTTCGAGCAATAGATGAATACCAAAATTGTACGAGGGCCCCAAGCCATTTGTAAGATTCCTTGCTCAAAACCAGATTGAGAAATGTTTTTTTTCTCGTTATTTTAAAACAAAGCAATGCGACTATTTATGTTAGCTACAATGGAACTTCAGAAACAAATTCATATTTTTTTTTTTATTTATTTAGAAGTTGGCCTTTTTTCTTATAATTATACAACCACACTGGGCTCAAGTACTCTGGGCTCTTAATGACATTTGGAAAATACAACCAATTTGAAAATATTTTTAATTCCTTATCTTTAAGTTTCTAATTAGTTTTTTTTATTTAACTTCAAATTCAATAACGAAAATTAACAGTATTTATGGATTAACAACAATATCCTAAAATATAGGTTGAAAATATTCAAAGATAGAAAAAAAAAATCATAGCTTATTTTTGTGTGTGTCTTGTTTTCAATAAAATTATACCACTTGGTCTCCTTTCTTAGGAGACCAAACTGTAAAAAACATTTGGGGCTTTCCCTTTTTATGGCGGGTTCAAATCAAATGAATAAACATCAAAATATGGTAAATTTGAAGAGGTGTGTCTGTGTGTGTGTGTGCGTGTGTGATGTGTGTGTGTTAAGAGTCTGTAGAGCTAGAGTACATTTTAGATTACATTCTTGCATAAAACGACATTACGTGTCAAGAGACTGCACCTGAAGGCTTTCCTTTAAATATCGTCCCAAACATAGGTAAGTACACAAGTCAGTGTTTAAATAAACTACAATTTCCAGTAGGCACACATCTTACCGCTGTTACCAAACTGATATAGGTAACAAACTATTAGTAAAGAGCGGCTCGGCCCATTGGTAACTGAAAATATTAAAACAGAATTATGAAAATAGTAGATAAATAGAAAGAATTGGATTTTCATGCTTACTCCAAACTCCAAGTATATAAAATTGACTAAGTTTAATGTTGCCCATCAAAAGCTATGAGCCTGAAAAATTTACCCGATTTTCAACAAAGGGAAAACACCCCCAAAAAGTCAACTGGTTTTAATAGAAATCACCCCATCATATTCAGCATATTAGAGAACCCTACTATAGAGGTTTCAAGCTCCTACCTACAAAAATGTGAAACTTTTGTACGGTATTTTTTTTTGCCAGAAGAAACATCAGATATTTTTTATCGTATTTTTATTTTCCCCAGGGGTGATCGGATCGAGCCAATGATCCTAGAAGACCGAGACAGGGATCATTTGAACGAAAATAAAAGTTCTAGTGTCTTTTAAGTGGCCAAAAAATTGGAGGGCAACAAGCCCCCCTCCCACGCCTCTTTTTTCTTCAAAGAATTCGATTAAAAGTTTCAGATAGCCGTTTCATTCAGTGTATTAAAAAGGATCAAGAACCATGCCTTTAGGGATGACATGATCCTTCATAGTCACCGCTTTGCCCATTGTCCACATATAGTATTTGTCATTAAGAAATAGACGGAAACTGCTTTGAGGGAGGGGGATTTTTCTCGGGGAGAATTTTCAGTCCAGAGGAAAGTTTCAGGAACAAATTTTCCAGAAGAATTTTTACACAAGGGGAGGAGGAGTTCCTGGCCTGATTTGGAAAACGGCCAGAAATTCAACAAAAAACTAATGTTTACTGTTAAAAGTAAAGAGGAATATTAAAACTTAAAACATGCCTGATGTGAAGGGGCTACCCTTCGTCGACCCTCACTTTTTACGCTACAGTTTGACTTTTTTGTCACAATTCTTTAAAAAAGAGTGCACAAACACAAGGTTGTTGAATTTGAATGAAAAGTATTTCTAAAGAACTTGAGGACTTTAGCGTCAGGAGCGAGGGCCGAGGTAGGGGGCAGCTCCCTTGGTGCACGGAATAGTTTCTGTTTAGTTTTAGGTCTTAATATTTTTTCTTGTTTTCAGTTAATCTTGTTTTTGTTTTTTGTTTAATCCAGTAAATCAAGGCCAATTCTCCCGAGTTCTTTTTCCTGGCCATTATGAACAGAACAGATGGTCTTTAAAACTGGAGGGATATCATTCTATCAGACATTGAGAGCTCCAATGTCACTCTCAAAGAAAGGATAATCCGAGGACAACCAGCTCCTCTGTCGCATTCCTTTTGCCTCTGGGCACCGGACTGAATGTATAGCAATTTCCCTCAAATTGGACGAAGAATCCAAAAATTGTGTCTCTAGAGTGGATATGTGCCATGCATCTCAGTGCAAAAGGAATCTGAATCTGTGTGACTGGAGACAAAACTTAAGCTCATGGCCCCCTTAAAACTCTCTACTCCAACACCAGCATTTTAGAAGAAAGGTGGGAATATTAGATTTTGCTTAAACCAAAATCATGAAAGGATTTGCACTCAGTGCAATTGGAGGACAAAAGGTAGCACGTCAAAATTTGATACAAAAATGAAATAAGTCTTGACTTTTTCCGAAACTTCTAAACGAATTGGCTGCATGAGCATTTTGTTTCAACAGAATTTGGCTAAAATTTGGAACAAAATTGCAGCTTTGCGGCACAAAATGGCTTCAAATTGCATCTTCAAACGGCTTCAAATACTGAGATGGGAATTTCTTTGTTACATAAAAATGGGCCTATAAATTTAGTAATTTAGTTTTTATTCAGATGTTCAATATGATCAACCCCCTCCCATTTGTTAAAATATATACAAACATTTTTGCAATTACCAGGGCCCCAGCACTCGGCACGCGGCAGGCTTCTATATATAGGTTTCTCACTGTCGCTTGTCTTCTAATTGCAGATGATTTGCTGTCTTTTCATACTGTTTCTTTTCAAAAATATTTGATTATTAAAGCAAGCCCTATTTAACATGGCATTACAACATTGGACTGCTTTAATAATGAAATATCTTTGAAATGACTTAGTATGAAAAGATAGAAAATTGTCTGCGGTTAGGAGACAAGCGACAATTAGAATCCATATATAGAAGCCTGCCGCGTGCTGGGGCCCGGCGCCGATATATATACATATATATATATATATATATATATATATATATATATATATATATATATATATATATATATATATATATATATTATGTGTGTATAGAGAGAGAGAGACAGAGAGAGAGAGAGAGAGAGAGAGAGAGAGAGAGAGAGAGAGAGAGAGAGAGAGAGAGAGAGAGAGAGAGAGAGAGAGAGAGAGAGAGAGAGAGAGAGAGAGAGAGAGAGAGAGAGAAAGATAGAGAGAGGGGGGAGCCATACCAAGACTTTGCTGGGTGTTCAAGACATCGGAGAGATTTTGTAAAATATTTAACTGATTCAAAACTTCTTGTCGAATTGCAGCAAATCCCTCGACGCATTTATTTACTTCTATTTCTTCTAGGCTAGGAGGTTCACTTGAAACCTAAAATAAATAAAAACTACACGTCAAATATGGCAAGAAGAAAAATAAATCTTGAAGAACAGGGTTCATTCAATTAAGCAGAACATGTTACCAACGTTTGTGATTATTGTGTACGCTTTGCTAGCAACAAGTTAACAAACAATCCAGTGTCCACGGTCTACACTATATTATCATCAAAGAAGTGATTTAACTATAACTTATTTGAAAAAATATAAACTGCCGTGCGAAAAAAAGAAGCAAGTCGTTAAACCTAGTTTCCAGCAATCAACATTTTAATAGAAGAATCGATTTGATATAATCAAGATAACGATTGTGGTTTTTTAACAATTTTGGATCATTCTTAAGAGAGATATGGTTTAATTATTAAAAGATAAGGTCAATTGATCTCTCAACATCCTTTTTTAGCCTGAAGAACATATTTCAAGATATCATGTCTTTTGGTACGCAAATCTTTACGTAAAGATAACGTTGCATCGCTGTTGAAGCTGATGCGCACCGCTCCCAAGTTTAGCTTTTTGATGCATTTTTTCCGGCGATTTTCTGTGCAATAGTGAAAGCAATCGAATAATTTTTCCTCCTAGCTTCATTAAGTGCACTAAACATGCAGATCCGATACGAAAAAGCCACATTGCACGAGGCTGATTCACTTTGCTTGGTGGAAACACCATCTATCTTTGTTAAACTACTCAAAGCCCACCAACTCAAAAGCTCACCAGATAGCATTGCCTGCTTGACGCCAAAGTCAATGTAGAAGGCAAGAGAAAAGAGACAACCGGCAAAACCAGCGTTTCTTGATTCACGTCCAAATTTCAGAGAGCAGAATGAACCCTGCTGGATGTAAAAGAACTCGGATACTAGGGACAGTTCAATATACGCTTAAGTACGAGATTCCACCTCACCTCCACTATTATCATGGTATGAAGAGCCAGTCATAATGACTGCTTTAGACCCACCTTACCTGAAACCTCAAGTATATACAGCAAAGACGCGATATCCCGACATCTTGCTATGTAACGCTAGATCTCCATACAACAAAGTAGACGAGCTAGAAGTACCTATCAAAAAGACGAGTTGCCCGATACAGATGCTACTGAATGCTGGGACATTACTGGCGAAACTGGCTGTATAAACGGTTATACAATTTTTTTTAATACAAGACGCGATCAAGGCTTGCAAGGCCGCGGTGGAGGTGTTGGCGTTTCAATTTGGCAAGATATACCGTGCACGCTGTTAAGGCAATTTACGAACACTTGTCATGATGAGATATGGGCTGAATGTAAGCCGAACTTTCCCTCTATACGATTTTTCGTATAGTCTTATACTTGTCGTTGTATACTATCTTTGAACAGGAAAGACTAGATATATTATCTACGAACGTTAATGACAATACATGCCGTCAGTATACTGCTCCTTCATTCGTAGTTACCGGCGATTTCAATCACTCACAAACAATGGGTGACAAGCATGCTCGACTTGCAGCAATTTTTGAAAATTCTCACCCATCAGAGTGATAGTGCACTGAATTTACTGCTTACCAGCCTCTCTGACTATTACCTCCCTTCCCATTCCCTCGGTCTACTATAAAGTTCCGATCACTTCATCATTCTGTAGAAAGCTAAGACTTCTCCCCAGACCAAAAGAAGAAGTTTGCAACTCGACCCATGACTAAGGAGTCTATCTGTTCTTTCGGGAGATGGATAGGAACTTTCGACTTTGGCAAAACTTGTTTATTAATAGATATCACCCTCAAAGTCGAGTTACTTACTTTTCTACTCCCGCAGAAATATCATAAGCCTTTCTCCACTAAAACAATTAAGTTAAACGACTGCGAAAAGCCTTGGATAACGAAAGGATTTAAAACCCTAATCATGACCCACTGCGAGCTGCACACGAGTAGTCAAACGGTTGCTGCAAAGAAACTTCGCAGCCACATCGTGAAAAATAGCAGGACGGCACAGAAAGCATACGTTCGCGATAAAGAGTCGCACTTCAGACGGCTGACCCAAAAAACGGCATTCCCAGGCCAAGCGGCTATCTGGTAAGAGTGTTAGCAGTGACCTGAAGGTACAAAGAGAAGATGGAGCTTTTCTATCGTCAGCCGAAGTGAACATGTTCTTCGCAAATATATGTTCAACTTACTCATCACTCACTGAAACAGATGTCAAAAGCCTCACAGATGACATTTTGGACTACCAGTTTGCTGAGTAACCTGAATGTGCAGTTTGTAGGAAACAGCAGAAGTTAAAAAAGAACTGTACTTCATATCCCGGAGAACTGCCAGTCAAACTTCTATTTAGATATGCACCATTCCTGGCTATACCTTTGGCGCCCGTAGCAAATCAGTGCTTCAGAGATCAACTCTCCCCTCAAACATGGAAGAGAGCATATGCCCGGGTTATAACTAAATTAAAGCATACGACAATAAGCATACTTATTGACGACATGACTGCCTGTCAATGGATTATTCTTTATGGTTGATTGTGTATGGCTATGCTGTTTGACCTATGTGATTGTATGGATGAGTAGGGTTAAGGCCTCATTCAAGTGCTGGTTTATAGTAATCACTAATTTAGGAAAACAGTCTTCCTTTTCTCCTTCTGTCTCTCTCTTTTTTTTTCTTTTTTTTTGTGTGTGCTGTTGCATTGGTGATTTCTCTTTTCATGATATATATATATATATATAGCATTAAAGCAGTTTAATGCTATTCTCCTTTTTAAAAAATATACCCCCAATCAATAATTACCTTTGCATCCCAAACTTAAACATGGTTAAGCTACTTGGTGTGCACTTGGACAATGACCTTAAATGGAAATCTCACTCTTTTCACTTATTTAAAACAGGTGGTTTTCTCCTTAGATCTTTCTCCCTTCTTAAACGGTTCTCCATATCAATCCAGAACCTTAAAATAATTTATTGTTCTTATATAAGACCTTGTCTTGAATATGCTTGCCCTGTCTGGCACCCTGGACTGACCAAATCCCAATGTTCTAAAATTGAAAGCGTTCAAAAAAGAGCTATAAAAATTATACTGGGGACGTCCTATACTACTTATGATGAAGGTTTGGCTAGACTTGAACTCACTACATTGGAATCACGACGTCACTTCCTTACCATGAACTTCGGGCACAAGTGCCTTAGTTCTGACTATCATCGACGTCTTCTTCCCCCCTTCAAAGAAAACCCCCCAATCCTTCCCAATACAAGACTTAATGCTCGTAGAGCTCCAAATACTCAACTTGACTTGTGTCCCCAAATGTTGACAATGAGGTACAAAAACTCTTTCGTTCCCTATTTTGTTTCGCACTTTAATAATTGATTTAACTTTGTAACTATGTTTATCTCTTAACATTTATTTTATCATTGTAATTATAATTGTTCTGACGTGCTTATGCTAGCTTGTGTGCTATTTTAGCCAATAAATCATATTCTATTCTATATATATATAAGTCAAAACTATGGACTATTATAATCTATACATAATCTGACTCCCTTACTCAAAGCCAGCTTAGCCGAGTAGCTGGCATCTTATGTCTATTGGGAGAGAGGTTCAAATCTTAGCGTCGTCAATCATTTTGGTTGGGGCGGGGTCAGTGGCGTGACCGTGCAACCTCAGACCATGTGACTTTGGTGAGCTTACGGTTAAATACGTTCCCATATAACAAATGAATTTCAGATGGCAGGTGAGGTGGAAAAAATGCCGGATGCTCCAGCAATTACAAATAGGTACCATTGCTAATTTGACTGTGGGCATAATGTCATTCCGGGAGACTTGCATTTTACGTTTTCCGGGTTCTTTTTTAGTAATTGCTTATTTTGAGATTTTGATCGAACGATATGTGAAGCCTAATGGACATTAGGTACCATTTGTTACGTCGCTGAAAAAAAGAACCTAGCCATCTATATTTACGATCAAATAAGCCCTTTGCCTTCTTTCTTACTTCTTCCTACGATCATCCGTTCTATATGACGGAGCAGGGAAAAACGCCTGGGACACATCGCTCGTGTATAAATTTGTAATAGTGCTTTGATTAAGAGTAATAAATTCCAAAATCCTTAGATACCACCACGGCTGGAAATCAAACACTCTTTGGTGAGATATTTGTTTACTTTGTTTTACTTTTTGACTTCCATTTTATAATATTTAATCCGATAATTATAATCAATGAGCTTAGGCATTACTCGATACAAATTGAAATAGAAATTAGAAGATATATATGAATTATATATACATGATACTATGCACTGTTTTAAAAGGGTCATATTGTAATTCTAGCAATACATCTGTAATGAGGGACTTCAAAAATCCTTAAATATCAGCATAACAGCAATTGTGACGCTAGAGAAGAAACTAAATTCTTTGTTGAGAATACGTTAACGTCAACTTCAATTTTTGTTGTTGTTTTTTTTTTTGGGGGGGGGAACATAACAATTTTCTACAAGACTCACAAGAGAGTATACGTTATAAAAATGTTCATGCCTGTCGTCCAACTGGCTTCCGTGCAAGTTAGTAGCTATTTTTTCGCATTGCAGTTGATCAAGAAAAAAAAAAAGATTGTTCAGACTTCAACATTTGTGTTTTTCCTTTGTTATAACTGTTCTCAATAGGCTTTGCTGCTAGTTTAATACAAAATTAAAAGAATATTATCAAATTATTATAAAAATATAATACCGTACTTATTGGGGGCAGGTGTTATTATCTCTTAGTTCCATTATCAACCAAGTTCCATTGAGATTCAACAAACCTCTTCCTGTAAATTTCATGATCACTAAAATTTACGCACCCCTACCCCAATATAGATTTGATCGGGATCAAACTCCCAAAAATCATAACAGCCATACTTATTTTGCATTCTCACCAAGTGCGGTTAAATAACGACCACCCGTTCTGGCAGACGTCGGGAAAACAAGAATTTAAGACTCCCTTCACAGAGAAGCCAAAATTGGGCATTAGCTCCCCCTTTTTCTATATGTCCAGATGAAAACAAATGATGGACAACATATACGTCAGAGTAGGTACAATCTCCCAAAAATTGCAAATATGACATTTGATTGTTTCCCTTAAAGCGTACTTCAGACCCGACAAATCGTTCTAGCAGATGTCGTGATAACCAACAAATTCAGAGATCCTTCCACACTACAATAAAAGTCAAATGGGTACAACCCTAAACCCCTCCCCCCATCCGAACCGTTCAACTAGGACAATTGATTTTGCTTCCAATAGATTTTGTTTGAGATCAGCCAACCTCTTTTGCCAGATATTCTGGTGAGGGAAAATAAAAGCCCTTTCCCTTTCCTTCAACACAAAGTCTTCATGGGACCCAGATACCAAAAATAGATTACTAGGATACTAGTTCATACTTTTTATGAAGTTTAATCGATATCCGAAGATTTTCCTGACCAATGTTCTAAAGGAACCCCTCCCATCTCCCAAAGAGAGACGGGATATATTGAGTTCATACACATAAGAAGTACAAGTTTGATGCTTATTGTGACTTCCCACAAAGTCTAATTGAGACGTAATAGCCCGATTTGCTAGATGTCGTATTGAGAAGAATTTAGTAATCTTCTCCCACAAAGTTTGGGTCAGATATGGACTCTAAAGAGCACAACGAGGCCACTTACTCAAACTATACGACAAATTTAGTTTTGATCTAACATCCTCTTCTGTTAGTTGTCCCGAAAAAAACAAACAAAATCTGAGGTCTCTCTCCATCCTCCATAGAGGATGGGCGAGGTCGTGACCCCCGACAGCCACAACTAGTATACTACCACTAAAACTTCATCGAGCTTGCCTGAGATCTGACAATCCCTTCAGCAGATGTCATGATATAAAGAATTTGGAACCCCTCCCAGTCGAATCTATTACTTAACGGCAAGTTTGGTGGAGTTATTACAGTTACTTCTGGTAGATGTGCAAATAAAGATTCCAGACAAAAAAAATCCTTTGCCCCAACTTCTGGGTAAAATCACAGCTTTTCTGAGAAACGGTGAAAGTTACTTTTTCACCGTTACTCAGAAAGTTTCATCCTATTTTAGTTGTATGTTTTGTTTTAAGGTATGTTTATTTTATTTTATCAGTTTTATTCTGTACTGAGGACGGTCAAGTAGAGGTCTTGACCGAAATATTTGCATAATTTTTCAAATTTTTTCACTTCAAGATTTTATGTTTCATCATGATTAGCCAGTGTGGTCTCAGCAACTATTTACATATTAGTTGGGCGCAATCATATCGACAGGTAACATCTGAGAAGGTACTATAACTCCCTTTACCACATTTTTTAAAATTAAGATCAAGCTATGTAAGCTCATTTTCCATGTAGCCTACTAGCTTCAAACTACAATCGCTAAAAATTTATTTGTTTTTGTCTTCAAATTCTTTTATTTCGGTGGACTTGGCTTGGTTAAGTTTCTGAGGCTAATACTTACATATTCTCTGGAACGAGCCGTTGGCTTTTGGGACGTTTGATTCCCGGCACGGGCTTTGTCAAGCTCCACTTGGATCTTCGACAGATTTGGTTCAGAACTGGTTTGTACTTGCGTAAGCCTTAAAGGAATAAGAAAAAAAGTTGATGTAGAACAAGCAGGAATACACGGAACGATATTACTAGGATACTAGGTGTGTTTCCCCATCGGAAAATCTCCCCCATATAGAAAATTGAGCAGCTAAAGAGAAAGTATGACCTTTAACATCTCAAGGCATAGACTGCAGCCAAACACGTATGCAAGATTTTTTAATTTTTTTATCAGACAAGGGGGACAACTTTGAAATATACAAAACAGTAAAAATATATGAAAATCATTAGAGGATTGGAAATACTTCGAGGCTTCAGGGAATCTATTTCCAAAGGCTCCCCTCATACAACCACAAGAGAAAGGGACTTCAACTCTCCCGAAATCCTATATGTTCCTAAATTTCCTGGCATTCGTCGTTCAAGTCATCAATACATGAAATTTTAGTATTCACTCCCTCTTCCCCCCAAAGAAAACAGTTCCTGTGTTTGTGACTGGGTTCTTTCGTATGTCTGGTATTAATTGAATAATTATGAAAGAAGAAAATCAAAAATAAGTTCTTTGATTAGTGATACCTATAATGAGGTCTTCCAAACGACAGCTGGCATTCGTCGTTCAAGTCATCAATACACGAAATTTTAGTATTCACTCCCTCTTCCCCCCAAAGAAAACAGTTCCTGCGTTTGTGACTGGGTTCTTTCGTATGTCTGGTATTAATTGAATAATTATGAAAGAAGAAAATCAAAAATAACTTCTTTGATTAGTGATACCTATAATGAGGTCTTCCAAACGACAGAAATAAACCTAAACTCATAATTAATATTTTGACGCCAGTAAAGTGACATACATAAAAATATAAAAACTGAAGATTCCTAAGCTATCTCATCACCTGTTTTTTATTTAAATATGCTAATTGCGAAATTCCTGCAATAATTCCTTGTTCTGTTTTATAATTAGATCCACAATTGATTGTACTTTTTATTTGCCTTATCAATAGATAATCACGGACAAACGCTAAAGCAAGTGGTCCCCAGAGTACTTATGCGATTTTTCCTGCGATATCCCATATTTTCCATAAAAGTTGCCTTCTTTTTGTTGTATCCTCTCCAAGATGAAATCCTGAATACGTTCCTGATCGTGGTTACGGATTTCGTATTCTTCTTTTCTAACAAAGATACAACTCTCAGGCAATCTTACAAATATTGGAGGGAGGTATTTTTGTTTTCCTTACTTTTGTTCAATGAAAATACTAAAAAAGCTATTTTTCGAAATTTAGAGGGGCAATTCAACAGCCCCCCACCCCACCTACCCCTGATTGACGTCCCTCAGAAAGAATAAATAAACACGCACCGCCTAAAAATTCCTGTCGAGCAATAAAGATAATTCTCTAATTATTCTCTTGACCCGTTTCATAATAAGGCAGATCATTGAGCGATTCACAAGACTTACTTTGGGCATTTCAATCATACAAAATGAAAATCCTTGTGTGGCTCAAATTTCAACAAGGTGTGACGCATCCACTTTTCTATAAACATGTAGCTATGAAATCTGTGGTTTATGTGGGCTAATTGTATTATTTGTAACTTATCTCTGAGGTTGCATTTATCATATACGCCCGAGAGGCATACCTTTTTCACCTTTAAATCGTTTCAAATTAGATAGCGATCTTAAAATTCGAACCGATCCAGTGTGAGGCTCCAGGGATGCCCTGGGGTATATGGGACGTTGAAGACGTGGCAGGTTGCGCCTGATCTGCTTTGGCCTTAAAAGAGAGTTTTCGCACTAAATCTTTGTTTTTAACTTAATATTATATAAAAGGTGAACACCAAATAATATAAAAACAATGGAAGAAAAACCACGAAACCGTGGAATTGCTGAAAACAGCGAAAGAAGCCAGCAAAGATAAATTAAGATTTCGTATTTTGAGGATGTGTCTAATTAAAACCATCACCGACAAAAGACCAGCCGGAGACTGGATCTTGTTTTTCTATTGGAAGTTATTGTCTTTCAAGCCGTAGTAATTTAGTCCTCTTGTTATTTATGGGTCTTGTTGCACAGAATCATAGAAAAACTGTTTGCTGCAATTTTAGATATTGTGTTGGAGATCTTTTGACTCTGGGCATTGGAATATCATGTGGAAAACTCCAAGTTCGTAGACAAATAGTTGATTATTACCTTAGTCTGTTTCTTCTGTGTCCAGGAAATTCCTTTTTTTAGTTAAAAATATGGAATTAGCTCTTTGCCGCTATTTCAGCTTTAAACAGACTGGTTGTAGCAGATGTGTTCCCAAGTGCATCAGACTTAGGCAGCTTAATGTTGCGACAATGAAGTAATAGTAATTAGTACTTACTCAGAGCTGACATTATCTTTACGACTATACTTCCGTAACTCTTCTACATCTTCATTACTGGTTTCATGGCCCACATCTTCTTTGACCTCAACAAAGGCGACTGGTTGTTTTTTCTTTCTATCGTGCAAATCGCTCTTGAAACAAAGAAAAAAATATTGAATACGCTAGTTTTGACAATTGTGTGAGCTAACAATTGCATCTTGAACTTCACTTAGATATACTATGTTGTAAATATACAAAATTAGTATTTAAATATATTGTTGTAATTACTTAGATTTTTTTTGGTGACGAAAAAGTCGTCAGGACTCCCCATACTGGTCTAGAAATATAAAAACTATTAGGCTTCATGTCAAATCAACTGTTGCCTAACATTGTATCCCACAAAATTGGGACCTTTACCGTCAAATGGATGCCTTCAAGAGACATTCATAAGTTTACTACTTGATCATCACCCACTGACATGGCCAATGCTCCTTTAAAGTCAAAATATCAAACAGAAACAAGCCCAGTCCTGTGCCCTTTCATGTCCCCAGCACACCTTAAACCTCTAAGACACCAGATCAAAACTTTGAGATAGCCATTCCTTTAAAGTAATTGAAAGCTACCTGAAATCTAGCTCCAAGATGTTCATGGCCCATGTTAAATCTATACGATTAGAAGTGAACATTACTCCCTGGCTACAGTCGATTTATCACCAAGAGAAAAAAAAAATTAGCTGTTTGTCTTTGAGTGTAGAGGATGTATTGAAGAATATATCAGGATGTATTTATTCATCTGATTTTTTTTTCTTATGACAAGAACAAAAATGGTCAGTATTTGAAGATTGAATCCTTTCAAGTCATTTTAGGGTACTAATCATTATCTTCCAGGAATATCTATGTGAGCTTAAAGCTAAGAGTCTATTTAAAGAGTCAATCAAGTAACTACCAAGAAAACTTTTTGAAATGTTTCTTCCTTATATTTTAAAGACCTTCTTTGGAACTGTTTATTTCTGGGATTATTAAACTGAATCTTGTATAGTTTAGTCTTAATTTGTAGATTGAGTTTGAACTTTCTGCTGGATATGTATCTGATTTAAACCGAAAAACTGTAAATCGTAACGCAATTTAATCAAGCTCTTGAGGATTCTCCAAGCTCTTGCAACAACTGCTTTACTATATAAATTTTCTTCTTTAGAGACATAATTCAGATTATTCTGGTCATCAGTCAGCTAAACTAACATAGTTTATAGAATATCAATGGCTATATAAAAAAGACCTTTCCTGGACGTTGAGCAATAAACAATTTTTTTTAATCTCAGGACTTAGTGAATTTAGAAAAGAGTTCACGATTTGGAGCTGATGTTGGTCACATGCTTTGGTTTCAGTGGCAGAAACTCCCGCAAGATTAGTCATAAAATTATATAAATTAGTTACAAATAAGCTTAATTAGTTGTCTAGGGTGTTCAGTTATAGATCCTGAAATATGGGTTTAGACTGAGGAAAGCAGTATACAAAAATTGACGACATGCATACAATTATCTTAGTTCTACCTGTACCACCAATGGCACCCTTGGCCCAAGGCCGAGTCCAGGGGGGTGAGGATATTAGTTTTGAACCCATTCGCCCCACAATTTTTTATCCAGCTCTTAAAAATGTAAAAAAAAAATGCATATTAACAAGTTTTGAAGTATTTTTAAAAGTTTTCTTGTTAATAGAATACCAATGGCTATATGGCTGCAGCAGCAATGTGTGCGAAATGCGGAGAGGTTTAGACCCTTTCCTAAAATCTCATTCTTGTTCAAAAAGCCCATTTTTTTTTACAAAATTGACCTTTTTGTGTTTTCTTGAATATGGGCTCCTTCTTAAGCTGCTATATCATTATCTGAAGAAAAATCCTACACCTCGGCGGCAGCCAAGGGGACAGAAACTTGAGGGAAATACCTACAATTGTTCAAATGTAATAGTTTCTTTTAGATAAGAATGACGCTTCAAAATGTGGAATCATCCAACCATAAGCTTAATCAAATATCAATAAGTTATATAAGTCAAACTTAAATGGATTGAAATTATTATTAATGAATAAATGAAACCAAAACGAACAGCAATTACCAGAAGCAGGAGTGGTCCTGCTGCCCCTTATAGCTCTACAGATTCAAGTATCATTCACAGTTTACTAAAAACAGTTTTAATCTCTTTAATTTGTATAATACAATAAAAAACTAATATAATGAGGCTAATTAAGATTTACAAAAAAGAGTGGTACAGCTTTTCTCCTTATTAAAACCTTTAAACAGATTAAGTGTCATCTGTGTTTTATTAAAAACGATATAGATTTTGAATAGTTATTTCATATTTAGTATTTTGAAAAGTATTTGTCAAAATATGGACAGAAAGAAAAAATCGCAATAATCATCAAGATTTCTGGAGAGAACAAATGGAAGTAGACTGAGTGTATAGTATATAATGATATTGATTCCTAGAAAACTCAGCAAGTTTTGATTTTTCAGTATTATAATTTTTAAAGAGAAATACTTAAAATATATTCTACCTTTAGTAAGTACAAATGATGGTCTGTCATTAGGAGCTTTGACGTGTCTTAAGAATGCACAAGGACCATAGTTTTAGAAGTTCTTTATTTATCACTTCCTTTACAAAAAAACAACCGTTTTTGGGAACTAAATCTACATCCTAATTAAAAATTTTGAGTATCTTACCAAAACAAGTTTATAGTAGTTAAAGTAGAATATCAAAAAAAGAAACGAGATCAAAAACAAAAATTAAAAGAGATTAAAATTAAGAACAATAAAACTTGAAAAAGAAAACCTGATGAAATAATACAGATCAAGATATCAACCAAGTTTGTATATAGCCTATATAAAAAAAATTCATGTTTTTTTTTACACAGTAATATAGTTTTTGGTAATCTTCGCATTGCTGCATTTTAGTATTTTCG
This sequence comes from Artemia franciscana, assembly GCF_032884065.1. Taxonomy (NCBI): domain Eukaryota; kingdom Metazoa; phylum Arthropoda; class Branchiopoda; order Anostraca; family Artemiidae; genus Artemia; species Artemia franciscana. The sequence goes on from NC_088876.1 coordinate 14,585,961, forward strand.
TGTCATAAGAAGAGGGACAGATAAGCTAAACTGTGTTGTTTTCCTCGAATCAAGACTCAAACGAGCTGTTTGTTCATTTTTTTACCACCCCCTTTTTTCCCCAAGGAAAATCCGTGATCGAAAGGACAATTAAATAAAAAACGGTATAGGTGCAGTATAAACGAAAGGCTTGAGTCTAGCACGTAATGACTCCAAAGACATTACCTACTAGTGTTATCTCTATCTTTGCAGAGGAGATTAATTAAGTAATTGACGCTAAGCCTACCTTACAGGGTCAATGACATCAAAATAAAATATTTCTTACTCACCTAGAGCCATCTTAGGTCTAAGCATACCTGAAAACTGTGATTTTCAGCGATTTATCTTTTTATTGTTTCAAAGTTATGAAGTTTTTTGGGCAGTACCACAGTTTTGCCTGTGTTACCTCAATGAAGATGATTTTAAATCAGCAAAACTAATCATCTATTAAAATTGGACAATGGTGTGTAAAAATTTAAACCTTAATTCTATGCTAATTAGATGTAAATGGTCATGTAGATTTCCACTTAACCTATTCAAACCATCAGATTTCATTATCCATGGCACTGTAATGTGTTGTCTAATGTCAGAAACAGACACTTCATTTGTATGCAGTAGCCACCTATACAGCTTATAATTGTGTGATTACCAAGATGAGACTCGCATACTATCAAGTAATTGATAGAACTGTACTCCCAAAAATCTTAAAGAATATGAATAAAAAATAACAGATTTAAGCTTTAAAAGACTACTTCTTTATTCTATATCCTATTAGGCTAAACTGGAATATCAAATCATCAAAACGGAACACCACCAGCGAGTTTCCTATACGAGGTTCAACCCCACCTTATCTCACTGGATATGCAATTTAAGGTATATATGATTTGGCTAATTCAAAAGAAAATACAGGCATGGGGCGTGTTAGAAACTGATAAAACAAAATAAAATTTACCTGGGAGCATGAGTGCCTTCTCCTTGCAAACTGTGCAAGCTGCTCAACTAATATTGAGCATTCCTGTTGTTTATTGTGACACTCTTGAGTAAGTCTCAGATTTTTCTCCCTTAATTTAATTTGTTGTTCTCTAAGTCTGTCTATCTCAGCAAGGAGTTCATTTTGCGTACTCAGTAACTGAGTATTTTGTGCCTATAAAAAAAGACATGTAATGGTACAGTAAAAAAAAAAAGAAACACAAAACAATTCTTTGACAAAACTTACTAGCATATTAAGTTTAGTGAATGTGAATGTACACATAGCATACTACTGAGACAGAGCCAGAAGACCCTCTTCCAATTGATTGAAAAATATTGCTTCACAAAAATATGAACTTTATTGGAGGAGCTGTCAAACTTCATACCTGGGGAAACTCTTGCCTACATACAAGTCTACAAGAAAAAAAAATATAATAATAATAATAAAGTACTTACTTTAATCATAATTCCTGTAGCAATGAGAAGTACGTGATAAAGAAATGAATAAATAGGCAATGTAAATGCAAGTTTCTCTTGTATTGGAGAAACCTAGGCCCAAACAAGTTCCGCCAACACTGACTGCAGCCTTACAAAGTTGTGAAACCCAAGTCTGACTAAGAAATGTTACAGAAAAATAGGCCAAAGTATTTTGATGGCAGGTTGACTGCCAAAAGAGTGCTGGTGAGCAGATAGAGCTCCAATGAAAACTTTATTAGCTTTAAGTTTTGCATATCCTAGGACTATACATGGGAGCATTAGGGAGTGTAGTAGGGGAAAGATACGGAAAAAAATGGTCGAACCAGGAAAAAATTGGTACAGAAATTATTTTTGCACCACTGTGTTCAGAAAAGAGAGCTCTACAACATATCAAAAATCTAAATCTCCATCCCGTTGCGAAATTCCCTTTTTTTCACGT